>NW_008795017.1:7644660-7652061 GCF_000699145.1 Aptenodytes forsteri
CTCTCCCCCCTTCCCCCCATGGGGGATTTCCCCCCCCCCCCCCCCCGCCCCAGCTTCATGTGTATGTGAAATCTTTTTACTTGTCCTTGACACGTATAAGTGAAAGAGGCATAAGGAGGTAGAACTTCAAATGTAGATGATGATGATGATTATTATTGGTACACATACTAAAGAGCAAAGTCATGTGAAGAACCTTAACATAATAGCTAGGCTTCCATGTCAGTGAAAATTAATTTCTGTGTTGTCCACTAGATTTTTTTTTTAAGTGCTGACTTCTGATAAATTCAGGGTTTTTTTCCCATAAATGGCTAAACTTGCAAGTGACCACAATTCAGTCATCATTTTGAGATGAGTTTTTATTGTTGAGAAACTCCAGGGAAGATCTGTCAAAAGTGCCAAATACAGCATATTTCAACAATTGGAGGCAGACTAGACTCTCCACTCTTATTTTTGGCAGACAGGTCAAATAAGAGTTACTGCCCTTCTACATAAAGCCTGTTGGAATAGTCACTATTTACTGGCATACTGATTCTGCAATCTCTTTAAATTCTTAGGCTTTCAAGAAAAGTAACTTCCCTAAAAAGTAAAAATAAGGTGGCTTAGATAACTTTCTTGTTCTGAAGAAGTCACAGAGAAATTTTAAATCCTTGCTGAATATGCAGTTTGGGAACTATGTTCTCTAAGCAATGAATAAAGTTAATTTAAATGCTGCTCTGTATTCTTTTGTTCAAGATACTTTACCAGGGTATCGTTACATAATTAGGTTTTAAAAAGGAAAAAAAAAAATCCCTTCTTTCAAGTCAAAACCCAGGAAAAGTAATTTTCTTGTTAGCGTCAGTATTTACTACTTTGATTTCTAATTTTGACATTGCATCATTAATAAAGCCTTCTATCTTTTCATTCTGGATGGTGATACTAACTAGAATAATACTGGTTCCAATAGCATTGGAACAAATACATCTTTGGATATTAACCAGAAATTCCACTTTGTAGGCCATTTTGTCTTTATATTAAGACAAAACTGTGCAACTATCTCTCCACCCTTCCCCATGCACACAACATAAAAATATTGATTTAGAAAAATTGCATAATTGCAAAGGGAAAACTTACTCCACTCAGTTCCTGTCTCGATCATAGTTGTCCCCCCTCCCACCAATGATGGATATATCACTTAGGGAATTTTATATTATTACTACTGATGTTATAGGAAGGTGATTTCATTATTGAGTGATAGACTTACTAGTTATGTGTAATTTTGCCTAACTTTCAGCAAAGATCACAAATTTACTATGCTGGAGGCATAGTACTTGCCTATACTACACATTTCTAACATACTCAGCGATATTGTATGCTAGAAATGTATTATAGACCATTCCTGTGTACCTCTCATTGCTAATAAACAAGATGTGTAGTTGGTAGATTTAGTAATTGATCAGAGGTGATGTTGTTTTTCTGCTTTTTGTCATTTGCCACCTTTGCCATTAAAAATTGCTTGTCTCGTATTCAAATGGTAGTCCAGATGTAGCCAAAGCACGATGAAACATTAAAACCGATTTAGTAACAGGTAACGTTTTGTAAGTTTAATTTTGCATGTCTGTTTTAATAAATAAGTATGATTTCCTAGGGTTTTTATACAAACTTTACAGTGGTGGAGGGGGAGATACCAGCATAGCAACCTGTGAACCTAGTGGCTTTCCTATGTTTTAGAAATATAACTGGATCCTTCAGATTCACAGTTTAAAATAAATAAATAAAAATCCCTTCCTATTTTAGGCAGTCATTACACTGAAGGTAACTTTTTTTTTGCAAATGTGTTTGGTGTTCCGTATTGTGAGCATTGTAAGAATTAGGAATGCTGTATTTTATCCCAGATTCCTTAAATGAAGGGAGAAAAGTGCATAAATATGTGAAAAAAGCTGATTATAGGAGGGAAGTAAAGGATTAAAATATGAATATCTTGGGGACGGGGGAAGAAGGCTTTCTAAAATTAATACTTGAGATATCTGGATGAATTTATGCATTGTTAGTCAGTTTTGTGACGTACTGATGCATCATTTTTCCCCTCTATTGCAGCAAGTCAACTGAATTAAAATAGGGGGTGGGTTTTTTTTCTTGGGCAGGATAAGATTGCTACTGACAGCTTTAAAGTAGGTAAGAATTAAGGGGGAAAATGACTTTTGTCATCTTCTAGCTTTAGAAGTTAAATTAGATTGTTAAAGTTCAGTATGATACAGATTAGGTTTAAAAAAAAAGCTAAAAGGATGGATTGTTGAGAGAAGGGTACAATGTACAGAGGGTTTTGGGTGATGATAATAAAGGTGGCAATAGGCTAGAGTGCTACAGTTGCATTTTATTTGGTTAATGCTTGATCTCTGAAAAGTTGCATGGGTTTATTTGCCTCTGATATTTATTAATAACTTAAAGTTATGTTCAACAAAGCAGAAATCAAATCATTTGCTTCACAGTGGCCCAGAAATAATAAGGAGAATGCTGTATTTAGTGGAAAATCCCTGTCAGAACAATTCTAGGAACTTTACACCTTCCTTCTTTTTTGCTGTTCTGACTAGCTGTAGTCAATTGACTATTCATTTTTACTTTCTTTAAAATGTGACAGGAGTGACACTTTTAAAAATGTGAATAAGAAAGGTGAGAAAGTAATTAAGGAGAATATAGCATCTTAGTAGAAATGCACTTATAAATATAAAAAAAAATACAATGATGGGGTGGGGTGAGGGTCAAGAATGTACCCTCCAAATAATGATACAAACCAATGAGAATAATGGTGCACTAAATATAATAATAAGTTTAAAAATGAAGATAAATTAGTCTTCAAATTGCAAGAAATTAGTAGCTATCCAAGAGCTCTATTCACCTGCTAAGGGGAAAGTCATTTCACATGTGTATCACTACTTAAAGTTTGAAGGAAGCCTTGCTTCACTATTCAAAAGAGCATCCTAGCCTGCACTAGGATAAATGGTTCATTGTGATGAGGTGAAATGCCAAAAACCTGTAGATCGCACTAGAGCAGAGTCGCTTGGGAACCAGAAAAATGAAAACCTGACAAAGCCTGGAACCTAGACCCTGCTGGAATATGTTCCATATACCGTCTTGGTATTGCTGAAGTTTCAAACTACAGGAAGGGATATAGGAAAGCCATTTGAATGGACTTCTGAAGCAGGGAGAAATGCCAACAGACTAGAGTGTGTCTAGTATCATTTTTGTATGTAAAGTAGGTGATGGAAGCCTCAGATCTAGGGTTGGCTGAAAAAAGTGGGATCCCTTGGAAATATGTCAATTCCTGAATGATGCCCTCTTTGTCAGTCCAGTTTATAACACACTGTCACCGGGTGTTTGAAAAATTTACCAATTAGGTGGATGCGCAGGGGTGGGTACAGGTTGTATGTGTTTTTTGTGAGTGTGTGTGTCTTGCATATGCTTTGTTTCATATAGAACTTCATTTTAATCTACTCTCATGTTTATACATCCCTCCCCTTCTCTCACCTGCCATTTTAAGATACTGTTAAAATGGAGGCAGACTATTTCCTAAGGACTTAGAAAGTGCTGTAGAAAGTAAATTTCAGCTACATCATAAAAGGAAAAGGGAATGCGGAGGGATTTTTCTGTAGGCCATTTGAAGAGTTTTGCAGCCATGCCAGTTTTGCCAGCAATGGATGGCTCCTTCCTGAATGGCTTGGGTGTTGTCTCTGCACAGCAGACTATTTGGTAAAGGGGGTGAATGCTCATGATGACATGTTTGGGGAAAACTATCATTCTAAAATAATAATTTTGATAAATATAAAGGGAACTCTTAGTCCAATAGTTTCTACTTATATTCAGGTTTTGCAAAGAATAAACTTTAGTTATATCCTATAAGCTAGAATAAAAACTCAGATTTATGCATTGCTCTGCATAAATCTATTGCTCTGCTCTCACCTATTTAGAATGTCAGTGAGAAACTAGTGGTTTATTTAAATTTTGATACTATGTAATGGCTAGTTACTTGGGTAGTTAACTGCATTCTGATAGATATTCTACAGATGCTTAGAAGACATGGTAAAACTGTTTGAGAAGTCAAGGGGGTAAGGCAAACTGGTGGGTTTACATGAAGTGATGGGAAGATACAGGGGAGGAAATAGAGAAATGATCTAGACTAAGACTTCTGCATTGGTGGAAAATACAGTTTGCCAGCTGAACCTCTAATTGGATCTAGGTAGCTATCTCCATTGCTGTTAAGGTGAGTCTTGAGGAAGTGAATAAAAGCAGCTACTTTGGTGTTTCTCCTGCATGCAGGTGAAGGATATATTTTGGGGGACAAAAGTAGATGACCATTTCTCAGGAGCATAACTGTAGGCAATGCCAATATGCTGTTAACTGTCACACATCTGGTAGGAAAATGCTTGCTGAAAGACAAGGTGAAGGAGTGAAGGAAACAGTAAAATTGGAGAAATAAGGAAATCCTGAAGGAAGGAGATCTCAAAAGTGAATAAGGGATCTGTCACTTAAAGGACAAGTGTATGGCTGCAACCATTTGTGAGAAAGCAAGAAGGTACAAAGTGGTATGCAGCCTTTGGGCAATCAGTTCTGTGGAAGGCTGTAGAAATGTTAACGAAGAAAAATATGGCCCTTAGGTGTTAGCATTTTGTAGGTGTTTTCTGTACCATTTAGTGTCTGTCAGTGGAAAAATCTATTATTGTGACTAAATGTCTGCCTGTTCTATTTACTTTTTTTTTTTATATTAGTGGTTTCTATTTTGCATTTTCTTTCCTCTTTACCTGTGGCAACTCCCCCTACTTTCCTGAGACCTTATGTTCTTCTTCCTTTCCGTGCTATCTACTTAAATGATCAGTGAAATAATTTGTTGATTCTGAAATTGTTGAGTCTAACTTTTAGTGTTGCTGCTATAAGATGAATAGCAGTCTGGATGCTTCTCTTCTTACTGTTTCAAACTGTGCTGGCAAACTAAACAAGATGTTTATGCTGATTGTTTATGCAATTGTGAATTGGGTTGCAAGAGTATTTTCTCAGCCACAAGAGTACCTTTATGTAATTGAAAACTTGAAAATTAAAATGTGACTTAATGGGCCACAAAAAATAACAGCATTGAAGTCTGATGTTTGGAATGATTTACTTTAATGATGTCAAGCAGGGTGGGAGCAGGTGTGGAAAGTGTGCGCGCATGAGCTATATCAACACTGAAAATTATTTAAGAACAAAACAACCCTTACCTGCTAGCTTGTGAGGGATAAAACCTACTGACTGTAAGAATCTTAACACTGAATAATCAGTTCTTGCTATCAGACAGCTGACTGCTCTTGGTTTTACTGATTGCATCAGTATTGCTATAATGATAATTTTTGCTGGAAACCGTAAGTCATAGAGTAAAATAAGCAGTCTCAGGGTATTAGGCTGAGATTTTTAATGTTATATATGTATTCCAGTAACTTGAATAGAGCCATGGCATTGACCTAGGGACTGACTTGCAATAGTGCATACTGTTAAACTGTTAGGATGCTCCCTGTGCAGTTTTGGTGTGGGCCACCTAGCACTTTCGGGTAATGATGCCCAGAGGTAGTCCAAGAACATCCTGAGCAGTTTGAGTGTAGCCTCCTTCTTTCAGCTTACCCTGTAAAAAAAAAAAATTGAGCTTAACTGTGCTAGCTGGCCACAGGACTGGAGAACTGTACCTGACTTTAAGTGAGTTGCCAAAAAATAAAATATCTGTCATGGTTCTCCATTGCAGATTGCTATAAAATACACAAATTGTTTTTTTTGGAGAATGTGTTGCAGGGAAACATGTAAGTACTTCAGAAGTTAGACAAAAGTTATGATATAGATATATATGAAATAAATTAAGGTATGAAGATATGGTCAAGAATTTCTGTTCTGCTGATCTCAATGGTATGGTGGTTCTGTTGTACAGCTTATTCCATAAAATTGAGAGAAATAATTTTAGAGATAATTTGGTCCTTCTAGAGAAGAGGACATTTTGGAACAGTTTTATCCATTTTGTAAAGCATTTATACAGTGTCTAGTTCTATAAGGTGTTCGTGTTTGTGATTAGGATTGCTAGGTATTGTGCAGGTATGTCCTAAAGAATGCTGATGAATTAAAAAGAAAGCTTCACACTTCTCAATTTGAAGTGCATGTTTAATTAATTAGGTGCACACGTTCATTGAGGCAAGATACTTGTCTAACAATGATGATTGTCTAATTTATCTTGGAGCTCTTGCTTCTGAAAAGGGTAGTTTTTTCCAGCTGCTTTCAGATGGCAAATTCTGAATTAGATGGTGGACCATAGCTCTTTGCCAGCATGGTCATTTCTGAGCTTATAGAAAGGTTCCGAGTAATCTGAGGTTTAAGAAATGTTCATGCCTTGACTAATTAAAAGGGAATAATTCGAACTCTTAAATATAAATGTCAATAAATTATATAGAATATACTGAAGAATTGTTTTAGGAGTTGCTTGTGATTTTCTTCTACTTGCACTTTTCATAATTGAATGATCTTCAGCAGAACTTCGAGATTTTTTTTTTTTTAAACAGCTGACATCTCTTGTTCTTGATGACATTGAGACCATAGGCAGTACTGAGGAAAGATGCTGGTGTCATGGGCTGTCTCGTACTTTTGTCATCCTTGAAGTGTGTGAACTCGGTCTCATCAATGACAATTAAAAAATGACAGCTATTTTGAAGGAAGGCAGTTTTTCACAGAATGCTTTATCCTGTGCTTCTTGGAGAAGAACGCCCATCGGTTACTCCTCTTAGGGTTTTCTTCTTAAAAATTCCTGTGGGAACAGAGGATGAAAGACATGTTATGTGCAAGTACACATGAAAATGCAGGGACGAAAAGAAAGTTGTGAATATGTGTTCTCGATAGATTTGTTACTTTTTTTTTTTTTAAGCTGACAGTCACAGATCTTTAAAACATTCGGAATAATACTTGCCACCCTGTTCTTTGGGTGTCTTTTCTAGTAGTTCATGAAGAAAATACTTGAATCATGTATAAAGAAAAGTATTATCAGGAAAATCAGCCCTAAAATGTTGAAATGCCCATTAATATCTGATTACTCTCAACTGCTGCTGGAAATGCACCATGAGGTTGTCCTGGTTTCAGCAGGGATAGAGTTAATTTCCTTCCTAGTAGCTGGTACAGTGCTGTGTTTTGGATTTAGGATGAGAACAATGTTGATAACACACCGATGTTTTAGTTGTTGCTAAGCAGTGCTTACACTAGCCAGGGACTTTTCAGCTTCCCATGCTCTACCGACTGAGAAGGCTGGAGGTGCACAAGAAGCTGGGAGGGGGCACAGCCAGGACAGCTGACCCCAACTGGCCAAAGGGACATTCCATACCATGTGATGTCATGCTCAGTACATAAACTGGGGAAAGCTGGCCGGGGGGG
>NW_008795017.1:7652112-7689900 GCF_000699145.1 Aptenodytes forsteri
CTTTGTCCCCCCCCACTCCCCCCCCCCCCCCCCCGGGGGGGGGGGGGGGGGGGAGAGTGAGCGAGAGTGAGCGTGGTACTTAGTTGCTGACTGAGGTTAAACCACGACCCAGGTGAAGGCAAAATGAACATTTAAATAGTTTAACTTGTATGTTCTCCCTGAAACTACAATTATTGCTGTACTAACATAACTAACATAACTGTCTGGTGGCAGTATACAGACAAATTTAAAATTATTTTATCCTAGTGGTGTATCGCCATATCTTACCAAGCATTTGACTTAGGACTTTTATTCCTAGCTTTCCCTGTCTTGCAATTATAATATTTGTTCTAGCTGCATTTGTTATAATTTACTGATAAAAAGTAGTATCTTTTGAAACATTTTTATTTCTGATTTTGAATAAGATCAGTTTATTCCTATGCAGCTCTAGAAATGTATTAAAATTTTTATTTGTTAAACTTTTATTACCAATTGTAGCAGTTTAAACAACGAAAAAGCATTAGTGATTTTTAAATTCCGTTTTCTGACTTGTGAAATAAAATTGCTTACAACCAAGAAAATGGCTACCCAAGAAGGCATAAGCCCTGATGCTCTAAGGCCTAGGGTTTTGATAAATTCAACACTGTGAATAAGAGTTCCTTTAGACTTGGTACATCTTGGTTATATCCCAGTTTCACAGATGTGAAGCAAATTACTTCAGCTATTTTGAAATTTTTAAAAAATATGAAGTAGGCAAGCCATATGATAATTTTTAATTCATTTGTACTTTGAGCAGTATACATGCATGCTTATGTAAATGAAAATTTAGTACATACTGTTGCAGATTCTTAGGCACTTGTTACATTAATAAGCATCTGTTGTACTGATGGCATCAGTATATGCCATTGTATCTATTCTGACTCATATTTGTTGCTAATGAAACTAGAGATTTCTTTCAAAGGAGGGAAATATGATTGCAGTCTATCAATTGCAGAACTGCTTAAAATCTAAAACAGCTGTCAGTGGTCTCTCTTGTATATTTATAAATGCAAAAATTTTGAAAATCAGTTTGTGAAAGGAAAAAGAGGGTCATCGTTTTCTTTTTTTCTTCCATTCCCTTCATAAAAGCAAGCAAACCAAATCCTATTTTTCGCTCACATCCTTTCAACATTTCCCCCCTTAAATCAAATCTTCTTGTCTTAATGACTAGATAACCAGTGAAACTGGTATCCCAGGATGTGTGTGCTGATGAAGGAAGGGCTATTGATCAATCTGTTTTCAGACTTCCTTTTTCATTAAGCAGCTATTTAGCTTCAGTGACTAAGAAAAACTTGGAGGAATTTTCAATAAAGTACACTTTTCCATAAAAATTTGCAGTATACAGTGCACGGGCAATATTCTCCATCTCGTGCTCCTCCATAATAATGGGATTATTTGCAGTTCACCTGAATGTAGTAATAAGATTACTTGAACTGTTGGGAAAAGTAAGAATGTCTTTGCTGCTGTAAATTAATCCGTGTGTGTTTCATTCTCCGTCTGTGTCTTCCTTTTGTTTTGAAATATGGCTCGTTTAAGAATTGGTTATTACAAAACCTAGTATTAATTCCCATCCGTTTCTGCTTTGGGGGTTGAGAGGAGCAGATGAAGAGCTGCTGAGATACCATTCCTACTTATCTCCAAAATAGATCAGGAGGAAAGGGAACCTAGTTATCCTGATTTGATTTTTCAGCATAACCTTTGCCTGTATAGAATTAAAAATTTTCCTGGCCATAACTCTCAGTTCTGGTGGAAAACCTACAGAGGTAGGGAAGAAAAAGGAATGACACAACCATCTCTTGTTTGTTAGTATGAACTATTTTTGGTATGGAGTCGATCAATGAGATGCAGCAAGGCATTTTACTTTCATGCTGCTGTTTCTATGAAAGTTAACCTTAAGTATGTAAGAACTACCTTTACCTTTTCTTTCCAAATGGAATAGTGTCAACCTGTCGATGAGACCAATGATTGGTTCATCTGTACCAGTATCATGACTCCTACAGCAGCAACAGAAGGTCCTATGTAGAACAGTGTAGACAGGTTTATAGACAGGTCTCTAATCCCTTTTTGAACTATTCAGACTGCCTTCTGCCACAAACTTCTGTAACATCAATTTTCAGTCTGCTACTCACTGACCAAACTCCCCACCCTTTCTTTTTAAACTTCCCTTGTACTATTTCAGCGAGTGCCACTTAGTTCCTAAGATTGCAACATTTGGCCTGTAATTCTTTCACCTTGCCACTGCTTTTCTGTTTCTCTAAACTTAGGTCATGTTTTTCCCAAGGTGTTTTCCTTCCAGATGAAATAGTCCCAATCTGTTGAACATCTACTAAGACAGTTGTTCCATCATCTTCATTTATGTTGCCCTTCTCCAGCTCTGCTATGCCCTTCTTTAGATGCAAACACCAGAATTGCACTCTCCATTTGAGATAAGGGCATATCAAGTTTTTATGGGGCTGTGAAACAATCCTTTCTATTTTATTCTCAGTGCCCTTTGTAAGGATGCCCAATGTTTTGCTGGCTTCCGTAGCTACTGCTGCACATTAGGTCAAGAGAACTGTCAGTCTTGACACAAAGAGCTTTTTTCTGAGTTATAACTACCGGTTCTGAGTGCCGCATCACATCGGAATGGCTTAAATTATTTTTCTCTACATGTATTAGCTAACTTTTGTATACAGAGAAGCTCATCTGTCACTTTTTTTTTGACCACCAAGTTTTTTGGGGTCTTTCAAGTTGTTCTCACCTTTGCCATGGCATGGAATTACCTGAAAGTGTCAACTCCTGTAAGACTAGGAGTTGACACTGTGACACTAATAACAGTATTTGTGGACCACATGGTGGAATGCTTCTTCTGTTTTTAACTTTAGCCTTTCAGGTAAATCCTTGGTTTAAATCCATGGGATAAAGCTAGATGAACTCCTCTCACTAGGAAGAGGAAAAATGAAATTTAAAAGCAAAATCTCTATCAAGTGTAACAATATTGAGGGTTTTTTTTTAAGTCAGGCTGTTACCACTGCAACAAAAGTAGATCTTATGTGTAAAGTGGGTGACTAACCAACTTTAAGAGTGCAGCTTTTGTTAAAAACCTTTCCCAGACCACTTTGAAAAATAATTTTCTGTGTTGCTGTCGTCTTCTGTGTTTGTGCTTGCCCCTGCTTCTCTTAAGAATTCAATTTCTTATTCAAATCCATTGAAATATATGTGGAAACAGACTTATTTTCCCAGTGCAAATGTGTTTTTTCAATTTCTACAAAAACAGGTTCTGCACTTCCATTACATGTAGGGACATACAAAGCCACCAGAGGGCAAAAGAAAGTGTGGATGGCGAAGGCTGTTTTCTGCAACTTTACCCATGTAGGCAGGCACATGTGCAAACACATCTTGGTTTTCTGTTTTCTTTTTCCAAATAAAATAGGTGCCACTATGCAGCAGTTATGAAGGCTCAATATAAATAGCTGGGGTTTGTAGATCCAGAACATACAGACATACAAACACAGAACTGCTGTTTCCTTTTGATGAAAAGGAAAATAAAGTTTGCATTTAAAATCCATTAATTTAAAACATTAAATCTGCTATGAGTTATGGCTGTCTGATGCATTGCACTTATGACACAGTCAACTTGTATATTAAAAACCTTCCTGCAGAGAAAATTCATCAGTAAGGGTATCGGAAATAATTCTGCTGGTGATGCTCTCAACTGCTTAGTGATGAAGACAGCAGGTGACACTGACTTCACTGGTTTCACTTTACTTTGCTGTAGTGAAAACACTCCATGTAGGGAAATCGTTGACACAGCCATGTCATATGCTACAGTCATTAAAATGGGGAGGGAAGTTGAATGCATCTCTCTAAATATTCCCCAGTGCTCTTCTCAGCAGTACAGGCAGGATGTACAGAAAAAAGTTTATTCCCATAGTTTGAGGGAAGAACTAAATGTGCTTGGTGTTATAGTGTTCTTTGTAGCTTGCACCTGTTGTTTTTCTAGGAATTCTAGCTGTTATATGTAACTTGTAGTGTTCCTTTCTAAGTACTCTTTAATAAGGTTTTAAGTTAAATGATTGACTATCTGGTCCATATGATGGAAAACCACTACAGAAGTGGTGAAGGGCTTGAGAAATTGTTCCATGTTAATTGCTGTTCAAGTTTGAAGGCCTCTGTGTGTAGATGTATATTGAGTTCAGTCCAAATGACAAGTAACATAGCTGTATTATCTTAGTCTGTGCTACAGTCTTATTCATATGTAAGACTGCTGTAGGAGTCAAGCTCAGTAGTGTCTCAGCTAGTGTGTAAGAGCAGATACATAGGGAAAAGTGTAAGAACTGGGGGAGTGTATATAATAGAATTAACTTGAAGCACAGATGCTTGTTGTTCCTTGATTTAGGATTTCATCTTTATTTGACAACCGTTATCAGTGTAATTGTAACATTTGTGCTAGGAAGCAAAATAGAACTAATGTCAGAAAGAAGAGGGAGGAGAGAAAAATGACTGAAGTATTACAGGATGGTCATGATATGGAAAAGAGTGCTTCTAAAATACAGAAAGTGGATAAAATGCTTCTGAATTATAACTGTCACTGGGAGAGAATCTGTTGAATTTTCAGGCTGCTCTATCTCAGCATTAGAAGGTTTCATTCTCTTCCCCCTGTTGGTTTTTTTGGGGGGCGGGGATTAGAACAAGAAAAAATGTTTTTCTTCTTCAATTTCAAATAGCTTTTTAACTCAATTTTCAAGTATTGAACTTAACTAGTATAATAAACTGAAAGAAAATGTGTTCTTTCTCTATTTCCAGTCCATACTGTTGTTGCAGTAAATAACATTTTGCAGATACACATAAGGTCTTATAGTACATGTTTAGGCATTCTTGTTGAACTAGCTTGTTAAATAAGTGAAATTTAGAAGCTTGCTTTTCTCTGGTTTGTATTAGACTTCAGAGTTATTCACGAATCATGCAAGTGAAACCAAGTATACTGTGCAAGTTCCTTCCAGTAAACATTAAGACGTTTTGCGACTTCACCTTTTTCGCATTCCATTTTCTGTGGTCCTCTTTCTACTATGGAAAGATAGTCTGCTATAGCTTTCCCGTATCCCATCTTTCTTGGAAAGCTGGAAAGGCTGAACAAGAGTCATTTGCTTGATAGACTCTTAAGAGAACACTAAATATTTTTTTAATTTTTTTTTTCTCCTCCTTCTGACTCTATATCAACGCCACAGTTCAAGTCCTAACCATGTCTTAAATCTTCAGCCAGTTGATAGTTCTTTGGTAAAGTAGCAAATCAAGTTCAATCTAGTCATCTGATGACACTAAATCTGTAGTGTATTCTATTCTTTACAGTGCTTATGTGAAAACATGTTAAAGTGTTTTGAGAACTGTTATATTTGGGGGGGACACTAATTTTTAAGGGATAGTTTAAAACCTTAGTTCTCTTAACTTGTGGGAGTGGGTTTTTTTAAAAGGAAACTGTTCTCCAGCTGGTCAGCCCCCAGTGTGTACTGGAGCGTGAGGTTATTCCTCCCCTCCTTTGTTGAACTTCATGAGGTTCCTGTTGGTCCATTTCTCCAGCCTGTTGCAGTCCATCTGAGGTTCCCTGAGGTCATTAATGAAGATGCCAAACAGTATTGGCCCCACTGTCAGTCCCTGGGATACACCTCATGCCACTGATCACAACCCTTTGAGAATGGCAGTTCAGCCACTTTTCAACACACCATGTTGTCCGCTTATATATAGCCTGTACTTCATCAGCTTGTCTGTGAGGATGTTATGGGAGACTGTACTTGTTAAAGTGAAGATAAACAATATCAACTACTCTCCCCATGTTTACCGAGCTTATATTTTCAATTTAATTTTCATTGCACAATGCAATCATATTGGTCAGGCATGATGTCCCCTTCGTAAATCTGTGCTGAGTTACTCCCAGTCACCTTATGTTTAGAAATGTTTCCTAGGTTCACTTAATCTATCACCTTCCTAGGGACTGAGGGGAGGCTGTAGATCCTTCTTCTTGTCCATCCTAAAGATAGGAATGACATTGACTTTCTTAAAGTTCTCGAGAACCTCTCCCCATCAGTATGACCTTTCAAAGATAATTGAAAGTGGTCTCATAATTACATCCACTCAGGTCCCATTTGTTTAAATACTCCCTAAATTGATGCTTCTCTATGGAGGGTGAGTCTTTATTGTTCCAGACTTTCCCACTGGTCCTGGGGACCTGGGATCCCTGAATCCCAAGGGTAGTAAAAACCAGGGAGAAGAAAACGTTCAGTACTTTGGACTTTTCTGTGTTTTCTGTCATCAGGTCCCCTGCCCCATTCAGTAATGGGCCCACATTTTCTCTGGTCTTCCCTTTGCTGCTGATGTATCTGTAGAAGCCTTTCTTGTTGACCTTTTGTCTCTTGCCAGATTCAACTCCAGATGAGCTTTGGCTTCCTCACCACATTCTTGTGTGGTGAGACATTGTTTCTATATTCCTCCCAAGTCACCTGTCCCTTCTTTCACCTCTTGTACACCTTCTTTTTATGTTTGAATTTAGTCAGCAACTCCTTGCTCACCTGTGCAAGCCTCTTGCCACTTCTGTTTCACTTCCTACTCACCTGGATGGACCATTCTTGAGCTTGGAGGAGGTAAACCTTGAAAATCAACCTGCTCTCCTGGATCCCTTTTCTCTCCAGGACTTTATTCCATGGGATTCTTCGAAGCTGATAACTGACGAGGCCAAAGTCTGCTCTCCTTAAGCTCAGCGTGATGTGTGATTCTGCTATTTGCCTTGTTCCTTCATGTCAGAGAATAAGATGAACTCCTCCATCACATGATCTTTGTAGCCCAGGCTTCCCCCAACCTTCATATTGATATTTGTAACTGTGAGGTCCGGTGGAACACCTCCCCGTTGTTGTGTCATTGATCGCCAGTGTTAGATAGTTGTAATCAATGCACTGCAGAAACCCACTGTATCCTGCTGTCCCCTGGATACCATTCTTGAGCTTGGAGGAGGTAAACCTTGAAAATCAACCTGCTCTCCTGGATCCCTTTTCTCTCCAGGACTTTATTCCATGGGATTCTTCGAAGCTGATAACTGACGAGGCCAAAGTCTGCTCTCCTTAAGCTCAGCGTGATGTGTGATTCTGCTATTTGCCTTGTTCCTTCATGTCAGAGAATAAGATGAACTCCTCCATCACATGATCTTTGTAGCCCAGGCTTCCCCCAACCTTCATATTGATATTTGTAACTGTGAGGTCCGGTGGAACACCTCCCCGTTGTTGTGTCATTGATCGCCAGTGTTAGATAGTTGTAATCAATGCACTGCAGAAACCCACTGTATCCTGCTGCATTTCCTTTCAGTAGACATTGAGGTGGTTAAAGTCCCACATGAGGACCAGAACCTATGAATATGAAGCTCCTTCTTGTTGTCTGAAGGTTGTCTTATCTTTTACTTCATCCTTCCTGTAGCAGACACCCACTGCAATGTTGCCACATTGGTCTACCTTCTAATCCTACACCATAAACTCTCAGTTGGCTCTTATCCATCCCTCCACAGAGCTCCATACCTTTTAGTTGCTGTCATTCATAAAGAAAATTCTTCCCTTTCACCTTCTTGATCTGTCCTTCCTAAAGAGCCTGCGTTCATCCATGCCTCTCTGATCCCAGTGAGATTGTACATCCCAATAAGATTGTGCATTTGGAATAAACATAAGGCATATTTGGTTGGTACTAGAAAGAGATTGTAACCTGTCTCTGAGTAGATTTCACCGTGGGATGGCTTAGGGCTTAAAAACCCACCAAGGCTTTTATGGGTTTGTTTCTATTTGGTTATATTTTCATGTTTTTTTCTTTTTAGATTATAAGCTTTTAGGGAAGAGCTATATGTTTTCCTCTACTTCAGTTCAATAAAAAACTTATGATGGAGTTGAGCGCTTCTGAGCTGTAAACAAATGAGGAGAACTGAATTAGTCATTAGCAGCTGACTGCCAACAACATGTATCGTTTGTATGCCCCAAGTTTAGAAAACTGGTAACTAGCATAGAAAAAGAAGAAATATTGCTCTTTCTCTGGACTTTCTGGATGTACCAGCTGGTTGATATCTTGAGGTGTCAGGTAAGTGGAATTCAACTTAAGTTACTCATGTGGGGTTTTTTTGTGTTTTTTGTATTAGTAAAACCAACTTTCTTATTGTAGCATTTGTAACTGACTTCATGAACAGAACACCAAATGATACTGTATCTAGCTACTAATTGTTTACAATTATTATTTTCTTCCATTAACTATTTGTGCTTGATGTGTGAGCACATCTGGAAGTTAGCTACACAGATTGGCTAGATAATGTAAAGATTTAAGCAGCTTATGACTCAGACCTAAGCTCTGAATCACAAGTCATTGCTGGAAGAAAGTTTGTGTGTTTCAACAGAGTGGCTGCACATCTGTGTGTCTGAGGTAAAGTACGAAGTGGAGACTGCGAAAGGCTGGTATAAGGGGTAGCGAACCCACCTTTTCAAGTCAAGCTAGTGGTTAGAACTTGATCCAGCAAGGTTGGGGCAGCCACATAAACTGCTCACGTTGGATATAGTGACATTTGTCCTGTTTGAAGTAGATTTCCATGAATTGTCAAGTCATTGTATTTGTCTTTGGAACTCCTATGGAGTAGAATGGGCATGCTAAACGTTATTTAAATAGAACACTGAACGTGCAACTGTCTAGTGAGGTGCCTGATTCGATTGAGGGATAAGTGGTTTGCAGCTCCCATTAACTTGTTAAGGAGTATAGTGTTTTAATACCTCATGAAACATCAAGTGGGAACCTTAGTGCATTGCTGCTATCTAGCCCTACTTAACTGACAGCTGCCATGGCTCTGTTGGTGATGGAAGTGAGTGCCTCCATGAGACTCCTGCTTTTTCTTTGCCCTTTTTTTGTGTGTAAAAGTATCAATGTTGATAATGGTGTTCAGCTTCACTAACCTTAGCGATGATGGAAGCCAACATGTAAATATGGTTCATTGGCTTTTATTGGTGTATTGTGCCACTCTCCTCAGCACAGGGTTAAATCTCACAATGTTTTTTACGTGGCCAGCTGATACCTTGCTTCTTGTATGGCTCCCGCTGTTGCAGTTACGGTGTGCTGGTGGTAACAATAGCAGGAAGATTATCACAAACAAACAGAAGCATGTAGTTAGTGCTAGTTTTTCCATTCTTTTCTACTCTGTTAAAATACCTGGAGAGATATATCTGAGGTATCAAACAAGCCATAAGTAATTGTTGTGACTTAGGAGATCTGGCCACGTGAGGTGTCAGAAAGAAAGCATGCCTGTTTGTGCTGCTGAGCAGCTTTTACAGTGTTGCAGCCAAATTCTGCCTGAAGAGCAAAGTTCAGCTCATCAATATAGAGGTGGTTGCAGTTCTTCACTTGGGCTGTCCCCGTATGGCAGAGTTCCAGACATGTAGTCAGTAAATTTTGAGCTCCCTCGAATAGATATATATCTGCAGAGCATATCCCCCCCAAAAATGGTATGTGCTGGAACATTGTCTCAAATAGTCTCTGGATAGCATAAGAAACATCAGATTATAAAAAAAGTGCAATTTACGCCTTCTCCAATTTTTCAGCCTTCTGACTGCCTGCTTTCTGCATGTTCTGTCTCCCGTTTCCGTACAACATGATGGGTTTACCCATCTCTCCATGTCATACCCCACGCTTTCGCACACTCTTAGATCATTCTCTCTGTGTTACTGTTCAGATGTGAGGTTTTTAAAACCTCCTTAGACATTTGTATATACAATGCAAACATAGAAGCCTGTCGTCTAGAGACCTAAGCCGTATCTGTGTTGTATGGGTGTGCAGTAAATGTGAATTTATGGTCACTTGTGATCTGCATGCTAACAAGAAGGCTGCTCTTTATGCAGTGCTTTCCACATGTTGGAGTAATGAGACAACAGCTAAGTATGGAAGATGTCCTGTGTACGAATATGTCTTGACCGTTGCATGTTACTGTTTTTCTACTAATCATTTCTACTTTCAGCTCCACTTGAAAACATACTTCTATTAGGATACAGTGAGCTGCTGTGTTATGTTTCTGCCCTGTTTCCGTGTTTATGTTTTTTCAAAAATTAAAGGCTGTCTTTTGGCAGCTAAAAAGTGCATCTAAGTGATGGAAAGAAAAATTAAACTGCCTACAACTCTTTATTCCTACATATATGTCACCCCACGGATTTCAGAAAAATGTATAATGAAAGACTACACAGGCTTTTAGCACAAAAGACTAAATTCTTACCCCAGAAAAAGAATGGTGTGTTGTTTTTCCCCCTCTTCTTTTGCCTTTGAAGGACATGTTGTCAAATAAATGGAATATGGTTTATCTTTTTATTAATTGAATAAAAAGCCTACAAGGTTATTCTTTTAAAAAAGATGCATACTTGAATCATCTTGGTTTTTATTTCTTCATCTTATTAGACTAGGAGAAGGATGTTTACATTCATTAATAAGGAAGAGTGATAACTCTGTTTGTCAATGGTAAGAAGGAGGCTTCTGAACACTAGCTGCTTGTTCCTGTCATACTGAGAGCATTAATGGGCACCAGCTGGGCTGTAGCTATAGCAGCTTCACCACTTCAGCCTTGCACAGCAAGAGCTGCTGTGGCAATGCTGCAGAAGGGCCTCCTGCACAGATTTAGGAAGTATACACTTCAGTTGTTGTTCCCTGGGCAACAGAATAACTGCAGCCAGCTGGCTTTGCACCACCTGAGCTGATCAAAGAGCAAACCCTGTCAGGCACCGATACTTCAGCTCCTCCAGCTTCAGTGTGCATGTCTGCAGGCAGTGATGTAGGAAGCATTGTCATTCGGGTTTCAAGGTTAAACACAGGGGAATGAAGTAGAATGACAGCAGAAAGTAAAATGGAAACATCGTTCGTGTAGATACGTGATGTGTGTAGCTATTGATTATGGAAAATTAATTTTAAAATACTGAATTACTAACGTACATATAAAATGTGTTTTGAAATGATTCAAAAAGAGAACAGGAGACTAGCTTGAATATATTCTTCTGGGAGAAGGAAGAACAATCAAGGGTGTTTTATCATATGTGTTTAGTTAAGAAAGACCATAAAGAATGATTGAACACAAAGATTAAAATGCCTTGTAAAATGATATAATTAGGGAGGACTGAGCAGAGCTGGATCTGGTCTGCTTTGGGTGACTGCTGTAAGCTTCTGACAGGTCAAGACTGCAGTTGTTATAAATGTCAGAGCATACTTCAGTGGCATGGTAGGTTTTATTCAGCAAGCGGCGCCAGAAGAATGAAAGGTAGATGATTGAACAGCAGTGAACTGTAATGTTGGCTGATGCGGACCTGTATAATTGGGATCAAAATCCACTTGAGTCTGTTGGATGGGGGATGGGGAGGTGGGAGGGGCAGGTGGTAGTATTTCTTCTATGTCCATTTAACTCTATTCTTACACTTTTCCCTTTATATTATGGCAACACCTGCTTAACACTTTGCTTAAGAGGGGGGTTAACTCTTAAAATCCTCTTTTAAAGTTTGTTATCAAATAATAAAGATTGATATTGTTTTTAATCACTCCTCTTAAAATAAGTTCCTCCTTTATTTTTTCTAATGTCTTTACTGCCTGTAAAAGATACTAACTTCACTTTTGGAGCAATTACTCCAGTGGGTGAACTGGTGGCAGGCAGAACATGGATAAGCGATAGTACTTACTGACTTTTATCAAGTTCTGGGAGTACCTCAATCCACACCTGAAAGAGGAAGGCAAACAGAGGTGGTGGGTTTCTGCATGTACGCAGACCTTTTTCTTTGCTGAAACTGCAGAGTATCGATTAGCATCCACACTTCTGATGAGGATTTGGTTTTTATATTCCATATATTCATTTTGTTTTTCTATTTCATATTTGTTTTAGTAATATTTGACTGATGGAAGTATCTCCAAAGTAGTTTCAGGTGGAGATTGTTTTGTTTTGTTTTGGGGGGTTGTTGTTGTTAAAACTCAAACCATTAAGCTTTTAAGTATAGAATAGTTTCTTTCTTTAGCTTCCTTCCAAAAAAACATATTTGGGGAGGGAGAATTTCAGTAAAGGGATTCTGTGTGAGAAAATGGAGTTACTGGGTTGTTTTCAATTGGAAAATCACTTACAGCTCCAACATAACAAGTATGGCTTTTTGTTCTCAATAATATAAAACCAAATAGAGGTCTAAGTGAGAACACTTACTCTCTACAGTGACAAACTAGACTGCGTCTTTCTTGTGCATCTATTCTGATTTATTGCATGAGTCGTCCAGTTATCAATTGGTTTCTCAGTATGTTTACTGGGGTTGCATGTTATGTTCTTATTAAAGCTGTTATTTATTAGTCGTCCAGTATCAATTGGTTTCTCAGTATGTTTACTGGGGTTGCATGTTATGTTCTTATTAAAGCTGTTATTTATTAAAAAGAATAAACTGTTTATACAGTCTATCAAGAAGTCTGTATAAACAGATTTTTATGACACCTGATTTTCAATTCAATTCTTTGTAGTTTCACAGTCCAGCATTTTCTGAAGGAATCTTTATAATAGTTCTGAACGACTTAAAATTTTAGGTTCTCTCTAAATCTGGAGATGTGACAGAGCTCACTTCTTTCGTTATGTAAGTCTTCAACTGTAAAAATTGCTGAAGCAAAATCAAGGGTTGTGTGAAGCGCATAGACAAACCCTTCTAGCTTAAAAATCTGCGAATTCATTGAAAATTGTCATTTTCCACAGGGGCAGGAATGACTTTCAGTGTCCTGAGCATCTGGAATCAGCAGTCTGTGTTCTTATATCCACATTTTTCTTTTCGCATCTAGCTCCGAAATGATTGTATAGTTGTTAAGGAATGTCTGCTGGCTACTGCATTCAGCAGCAACAGTACAGTGAATTGATCTGTTGTGTGTGACGTAACTCTATAAAGGAGTAATGAGTACTTGTAGTTAATGTTCCATATGTGTTTCTTTTCAAACTCTCATTAATAACTTCCTGTTATGTTTACCTTTCAGGCAGATTTTTTTTTCCCAGACTTATTTCTTTCTCAGAGGCTATTACTATAAGTTGGAGCAACTGTCCAAGGGGAACAATGTTTGGAGGAAGATAAACGGGATGCTTCACCTGTCTACAACTTTTACTTTTTTCTGTGTCGAAACAGCTGGTAGTGGAAAGCTGGAAATTGTCATGGAAATAGCCCTCATTGAGAAGTCCTTTTGAGTGCTGCAGTGAAAATTGGTATTGATTTGACCAAGTCGTGACCCTTTGCAAATTGCACGCTCTGCATGCAGAGAGTTTTCGCACTTGCTCAACTTGTAAAGTTGGCATCTAAAGACAGCCTCGTGCTCTGTACCCGTGGTTATCTCTCTTAGGCTTTGGCTGAACTTGCCAAAGTTTGTTTCCTGCTGTTGGTTACTGCACCCTCATTGCTGCCAACATCAGTTGCTTCCTAACTCAGTGTTGTCAAAATGTGAGATTATTTGCTTATTCCTTGAATTCTGGTTTGCTTGTTTCTAAGCCTGGATCATTTCAACAGAACCAGGTAGATGAAACTGTGTACAGTCACTCTAGCAGATGGTATCCTCTGCCCAGGAGATAGTATTGATGAACTCAGGGAAACAGTGCTTAACAGGGGGATGTTGCACTTGGAACAGAAACATCTAGCTGCATCCTTAGCTATACCTAGCAAAAGGTATACTGAAGATGCATGATGAATTAGACAAGGGATTTCTCTTGAATGCAGAGAAACAAATATGACAAAGATTAAACAGTTCATTGTCTCATTCGTGGATCATTTTATGTGAATAATGCTTTAGGAATACAGTGAGACTCCCTTCTGCAAACCTTTCACTTGTTCTCTATGAAAGTGTAACTTTCAGGTTCACAAGACAGGTTTGTGCTCAGGTTCACACAATAGGTCAGGTTCACAAGACAGGCAGTAGCGCTTAGTTAAACTCACTAATGTTTTTCTTAATATGCTCAATGATAAGAGTACAACAGAAAATAGCTTAACCTTATCCATTCTGTTCTGCATTGGTGCTGTGACATAAATAAAAATTCTGGTTTCAATATGAAGTAGGGATGGAAAAATAGTTTCCAACTATGTAAATAGCTTTAAGGAAGGCATAGAAGTATGACTTAAATAGACACCATGTGTTTTGTTTGTTTTTCTTTCTTTTACAGAATAACTGGCATTGTCATTTAAATATTGCATTCATATTGGTCTCTTAACATTTTTAAGAAATAATAAGAGATGGTAGATAAAAAAATTGTCATTTTGTATGTATATGTGCAGTAGGGTGATGTGAAGGTAGTAAAAGAAGGGAAAATCTGGAGTTTCTCTTTGCCTGTAGGTATTCTAGATAAGCAGTGGCACTACAGAGGTGGTAGTGAAATTACTTAGTAATACTGGGGTTTTAAATTTTAATATGATCACTTGGGAAATAAGGCTGTATGGGTAATTCCACAGATACCTTGTACTGCTAGTGAGCTTGTCATACAGCCATGAGAAGCTTGTTGTGGGACTTGAATTTCTATGCGATGAGAGTTATCTTGTGTCTATGGGTTCCTGTAGGTTTGTTGCTAGCGGTTATTTGATTAAGAGGAATCGTGACCCACAAAAAAGCTCTACTTCATCTGTCATAACAAGAGACACTTTCATTTAGCACTTGCATTTGCCCTTTCTTTTACCAGGGAGAAAATAGTATCTTTTTAGAAGTTCCTTATATAAAGGGCAATTAAGCTTTGCTTAAGGCTAGCCATATCTAAAATTACTTCTATGGGAGGCCATGGCAATTCCATTTTGGTTTCACACATCTGGGAATTAATAAAGTGTCAGAACTGTAGATAAGTATGTAAAAAGTGCAAGGAGAAATTAATAGTGCTCTGAATCAAGTCGCTGCTCTACAGATCTCAGTCATGTATCTAATTCCAGAATTCGTCCAAAGTTTTAAATTAGAATCTGAAGATTTGCAATGCACATACAGTTGTTCATGATGGATGGTTATTCAACAGCTGGAAAATCTGTCATTTTCCATGAGCATCTTCAGACCCAGCTGAAAGCAGAGGATAATATCTGTGCTGAGTGTTGAGGGGGTTTGTGTGTGTTGGCTTTTGGTGTTGTCCCTTTCTGATGCACAATGAATTTTATCCTTCAGTACTAGTCCCGATGAAGTGAAACAGACTTGGAATGGCACAGAATTCTGCATGTGAAATTCTGTGCCAACCTGCACTTCAGACCCTTTTACTGTTACCGGTTGTTTACAGGAATATCTATGTTATAAGATAAAGCGGAGGTAATAAGCTTATTTTATACATGTATGACGGTAACGTGAGAAGAAACTTTCAGTAAATACCAAAATGTAATTAATGTAGTCATGAGAAGGAAGTGAAATGTTTCTATTTATAGTGAAAAGAAGTGACAGCTACCTCACTGAGCCTTTCTTAATGTTAATTAAAAATAGATTTTTTTTTATTTCTATTTCTGTAAATATGGACAGAAGAAAATAACAACTAATTCCACTGTTAGAGAAAGAATGAATGACTGCTGTGCTATTGGGATCCCTAGTAAGTTTGATAGGTATCCTTAATTTTAGAATTGTATTTTAAAGATATGTGCTAATATACAAGACTTAAAGCAATTTTTTTAAATGATAAAAATTTAATATTGAAAAAATAATTGCTGAACATGCTACATAATAATAGCCATTAATACAAAAATCTACATTTCAAAAAGATAAGCTTCTCTTGCGTTCTGGAAGAGCAAATGGCATCTGATACACATTATATCATCAAAGCAGCTGAACAGCTTTCCAGAGAGGACACTATATGCTAGGTTCCAAGGAATGGCATAGATAGGTCTGCAGAATGTGGAAATCTGATAAACTTGTTTTCACTACTCAAGCAAATCTCTTCTGCCTGGAGTATCAAGGTACATTTCAATCTGACTCCTTAGCAGCATCTGTAGTAATAATTTGAAAACAAATATAAAATCTATGTAGAATTGCTGCACGTGTTAAAAATTCAAGCAAATTCATTTCATTGGTAGCTTTTGACAATTTTCAAAACAGCAAAGTGTTATAGGAGCCTGAGTCACATCAAGTTTCAGGAGGATATATAGATAGTTCTTGTTGTTGTCATTTTTGGTGGTTTGGGTTTTTTTTGTTTTGTTTTTTTTTTTCCCCTTCTTCGGCCTCACTCAATCTTCAAACCAGTGCTTGTTCAATTGTTTTAGGGTTTTGAATCTGGAAAACTGATTGTGCAAGAAACAATCTTTTTTTAAAAAAAGTTATTCATACGAACACACCATCAGAATTTCAAAATGTTCCATTGTTAAGAAGTTAAAATGACATTTCAAGGCTGTCTTAAGACTCGTGGTGCTGTGCTGGGAGGAAAGATGGTTTGAGAAACGTGTAGTTTGTTTTCCATGACATGCTTTTTGTGGTTCTCTGCATAGATCTTGATGATAGTGGAAAAGCTAATGCTTTATATGCATGGTACAGACCTTTCAGTAATTATAATCTACCAGAAACTTCTCTGTGGTGTTCCTCAATGTTCTGTCATGTATCGAGATTTGATAGATCTCACCTTTGTGAACTATATTGCACTTTCAGTTTAGGTTATTTATTATTTGTATGGTGTACAATGCATGCTGTGCATTGCTCTGCCCTTTGCTAAAGGAAGGTAGCCATCTGCTGCTGCTTCCTCCTCTTCGTTCAGTGGCACGTGGATTTAGAGTAAAGGATTTGCCTCAAATGATTTGGAAATAGCTACTTAGTATGCACTACAATTATTAACAATTGAACTTTTACTAAATAAGGGATTAACCATCATCTTTAGATGTATGGTCTTCTGATACTGTATTCAACTTGTATATGCCAAATTACTGTAGAACAATTATGTGCATCATACATATATTTTATATTTAGTACATCTATCAAATACCCAGTGCTTATGTGTTCTGAATTCTGTGCTTGAATTTAAAGTCATCCTCCTACCCCTGTCTCCTTCTCACAGAAATGGCCTTTTTCTCTTACTGGTTTGACCTAACTACCTATGGTTTTTATTTCATATGGCTACTTTTTAAACACATCTGCATTCTTGCATTTTGGGCTTGTTTACTATGTATCACTACATATCAATTGTTTTTTGTCCTATTCTCTGTTGTTTGGATGCCTTTTTTGTGTATGGAATATCCAGATTGGCGACCTTTATAATAGAGACGTTTTTCCCCTCTGTTAATGTCACTTTAGCCTAAGAAGGCCTTTTTCAGAGTTACCGTCCTTCCTCTCGATGACAGTCTCATTACAATTGTTCATGTTTTCCCTTCTACTAATGTAAGTTGGTCACGTCTGTTCGTGGCTCTGTAATCAGGCACTCCGCACTAAAATCAGCTAAAATGTATTTGGAGACAGAACTGCGAGAAAGAGGCATGCAAAATGACCTCAGAACAGAAAACATGTCGTTCATTGCTGCTTATCCTCTGGACTTCTCGTTTAACACATCCTCCAGCAGGTAGTCGCACCCCCTGCTTTTGCCTAACGTTGCTGTGGCTGGTTTCTTTGTTCTTGCTGTAGTGGATCATACTGACCTATTCGTCTTCTGTGAACCCTGGACCAGCGGCTGGAACAACGTGAACATATGCAATGCTGCTCTGGTCTCCTCCCATTTTGCACTGCTACAAATTGCTATATTGGGTGATGGGCAATGCCATATGTGCGTAGACCATATGGTATTTTCTCCTCAATCTACAGTTGGCTTGTTCATCATGCATTGTAATATTACTTAGACTTATGAGTCTAAGTTCAGTTTGTCCTTTGGAAGCTGTTTTTATTTGCTAGAATTAGAGCAGTGTACTTACATGGAAAACTTAATTTTGCAATAAACAGTTATTGGTAGTAAAGGATACAACATAATGCTATAGATTCAACTGAAGATAGCCCTTAAAAGGAAAATGTTAAAACGATGTCTAAATCCTTATTGTTAAGGAATCGAGCAATGTAACTTGTGGGTCATTTTCATTACCATCAATATGGGGAATGAAGCTTGGAAAACTTGCCTCCCAAAGAGTTATGTTTTCATGAGTACTGAATTTTGCCTTTAAACAGGGAGAAGCACATTAAATGCACGCTAATTATGAGTTTTGCAGCAACTTGACTGGTAACTTGAGGTCTGTGTCTGTATCCACATTCTGCATTCTTTGAATTCATCTTGGTGTAATATTTTTAAATATTTTAAACAGCAGATGTGCATTGCTTATAGATTTGTGTAAATGTTGATGCACTGTATACAAAATATGTCTCCCATACAATGATCTGTTGACATTATTCTCTGTTGCTTAGCTTCAGACAGTAAAGTCATGACATGTGCTGCTGTTTGGAGGATGCCGAAGGAATTGGAATCAGGCAGTCATGAATCCCCTGATGATTCATCAAGCAACACTCAAACCCTGGAGCTACTCTGTCACCTTGACAACACAGCCCATGGCAATATGGCCTGGTAAGATTCTGCATATTTTATATTCCTAGAAAAAGCCTAAAGGATAGACCTGTGCTGTTAGTTTTGTGCAGAATTATATTGTAGAACCTATGCTATACACTTTAAAACTATTCCATCTTTAAGAAAAAAAAGGTACAAATTGGGTTTTTAGTCCCAGATGTTTCATAGATTAAAAACATTTATTATAGTCCTGCAAACACATATGGAGTAACAGCCTGTGTACTGTTTTAATGTGTTTTTCCCCACCTGCCCCCATCTAAAACCTTTGTTGCACAAAGGTATAATACTTAGTATTTCAATCTTCTTATGGAATATAAATTTGATGTTGCACTTCGGTCTTTGTTTTTCAGTCTTCACTCAACTGATTCGGCATAAGTGCAAGTAATTTAATGTTTGTTAAGGATAAGAATTCATTATATTATATGGTGCCTGTTTAACTACTCTCTTCTGTTGCCTAAGAAAAGACACGGAGAGCTGCAGTACTGCAGAGGGTGTTACAGAGGCTTGTTTCCCTTTCTTTCTGTTATTTAAAAGAAAGTTAAATTTGTCCATTGTGTATTTGCAGGTTCTTTGCTTTATGGGTATGTATATGACATGTTCCCACTGCTTCCTGAACAGATGCAGGGCAAATAAATGTTAATACACTCAGTCCATATTTTACAACTACAATGTTGTTTGACATTATTTTGGGACCACCTGATCATCTTCCACTGGCAGGAAAAGTTGAAACCGTAAGAATATGGTCTGCTGTAGTCCCAGGAATGTCTGTCTGTCAGAAAGAATATGGAGTAGTAGGTGATCATGCAAGTTGTACAGTCCCTTTCACAATTATTAGAGATCTTTAAGGAAAAAAATGTGGAATAACACAGCAGATTTTTGTAAATGAAATGTGATAACTCTGAACTGAAACTGAACAAGGATAATGCAACATCAATGTCTGATATTGCTGGAGGTGTCTTACATGAGAGTGGAAAGGGCCTCTTTGGTTTCTGTATTCAGACACCTGCTGTGTAAGGTATCCATCATAATCTCATTATACTTAAATATATTCTAGTAGGAGTAACTTTAAATTATATCAAAAAGGAACAATACTTAGTCAGTCTCAGTTCCTTTTCAAAATCTGGCCACATAAAAATTTCTATTAATTAGCTAGCTAGTTAAAAAAAAAAAAAAAGTAAAGTAGACTTTAGAAGAGATAGTTAATTCAGTTGATTTTTAATCATACATTGTACCGTAAGTTTTAAGCATCTATTTCTAGCTACTGATTTCTAGTTTGAGCCCTGTAGATTAAATTTCAACTAAAAAATAAAAAGTAAATAGAAGGTAATATTTATTAGGTGGTTCTTGGACAAGATTGGAAATATCAGTGTATTCAAAAGTGTGTTGTCTAGGCTACTTTCTTCTAAAATCTCAGCTTCCTAAGTGTTAATTTCTTCATGGTAGTATCTTTTAATTCTTTGCTATGCATTTTCATATGAATATTTCTCTTTAACTCTTTGATTATATTAAACAATTCCTTTTTTATTGTTGAAACCTTTTGATAATTAGTTTCCAATATAGTTGGGAATACTATTTTTTGTTTGTTTTAATCTTCACCTTTTAACCCTTAAAATTTGTACTTTTTGTCTTTGAATTTTCTGTAATCTGTTTCTATCTGATGCTGCGATGTCAGAACTCTGTGTGGTAGCTTGATCACCAGAGGAGGAATAGGGGGCATATCACTGCTTTATATCAGGATGTGAATTTATGTGAATGACAAAAATCAGTTTTTTCCTCTAATATAGCTTGTAGCAAGTTCATGTGCAATTTTCTCTCTCCTGTTGTCTTTGTTCAGTACTAGTGCTCACAAATATCTGCTGCCATTTAATACCTGTTACCTATGTATGTGTGCATGTATACGTGTAAAGATTTGAAAGTGTCCTGTGTTACAGAGATGAAAGATATAAATGGAGTACTTGGCATTAGTACCCCTCACATCATCTCAGGCAAGCACAGCTGAGTTAGAGGATCTTGTTCTAGAGCAGGCTTTTCTATTCCTGCCTCAGTCATAGTGGAAACAGCTCACGTAAATGAGTAAAACATTTTATGCCGACGTGTGTCACTTAACAGGCCATGTCTCACTGAGTGGTGTGTTGACTGCGAATAGCAACTTAAATATTCTTTTCTATTACACACTTCAGATGTTTAGAAAAGTATGAAACTACTTGAGGCACTTACAGTACAATTGTTGTTAGAACCAACCATAAATCAGAAAAAACATTTTCCTCAATGCAAAGTGTAAATACTTTACGAACTTCAATGTAAGACCAACATTCTGGTGTACGCAGTCGCTTTGTATGAGATCAGCGGTGGTCTGACATCATACACTCACAGTAAGAAGGGCAATGCTTATTCTGGCTCTGTCATTTGCCTTGCCATTGGAGCATACTCTTGCACATTTTACTCACAAAACACAGGCTGAACACTGAACCCAGGGGTTCAACGTGACCACGTGCACTTTAAGGAGGTTGTTTAATCCACAGAGCACAGTAGAGCAATGTACCACCAGCACTACCCTCATTAAGGGTGGAAAAGTTTTTAAGTCATGATAGCTTTTGAAATTATACATTTTAGATTTGAGAAAGACTTAGTTTTTTGAAGTTAATTTTGAAAAAGATTAGTCAGAATGAATGCTTAAAATTTAAAAAAAAAAAAAAAAAGAGTAAAAACATAAACTGGGCTTTCATCACATCTTCATATGCTGGGTGGAGAAAGTGCCGTAGTTGACAGTAGAGTTTAGAGATGCAGGGTGTAATGTCGATCTTGGCCTTTGTGGCACTTAGTGTGAACTTCTGTGATTCCAGTTAGTAGCTCACGGGAAGGTATTTTGTGTGTCTCGACATCCATAGCACAGGTGCTTCACAATATTCACAGATCTGGGTTGCAGATCATAAGTAATTGAGATCTGACTGTAATTAAAAGGAAAAAAAGCAAAACTGTCTTGAAAATGCAACTGGTTATGTACTCTGGCATCACTGCTTGCCTCAGGGCTTTACTTGCTCGTACTTTTGTTCGTATTTTCCCTGCTCTGCTTTATTTCTTAACTACTTTTCATTAAGGTTTATCTTATTGCATTGTTTTTCTTTTCCGTTAAGAAAGCCTTATAGTTGAAAAATTATCTCACAGATTTTTCTGTTTCTATATCATGTACTAGGGAATGCAAGGGGGGATTATTTTCCAAGTCTGGTGTGTCAGGTATTGGTTTTGTTTAATTATTTACTGGCGTTAAGAAGAACTAATCCTGTGTTTCCTTACCTTTATCTCATCTCCTTTATGGAATTCTGTGCTCAAATGTCTCTGAAATTTCTTCTTAAAAACTAGCAGGGACATATTTAATACCAGTTCTCTTCTGTGAATCAAGACCAAAAGAGCATTTCCAATCGATTGTGACTAAAATCCTAAACTTTCCTCGCGTGTGTGTGAACACGGTGTCCCTCCTGCTCAAGATCTTCTGAAATAATTTTCCAGTCTTGACAAAACTTTTGACAAAAATCTGATCTCCAGGACATTACAGGCAAGTGAAAAAGAAATGTGCTTTTCTACAGTTCTATTTTATCTCGATTGCATGAGTTACTGTGTTTAAAAATTAAGCATAACTATTTGCTTTCAGTTACTGAGATTGTTTACTGCCTCTAAGCTTTGAATCTGGGACCCATCAGAATTTTTACTCAAACTCTTGTATGGCATAGAGTTCAGACAATTAAGCAGATGCTTAAATTAGGCAAACAAATAGGCCTATTGGTTGCTCTGTTTGGTTTAAGTTTAAGACTTTTTTCCATCCTCTACCTACTGTTCCTCATGTGAGCCGAAATGCAAAGATTTCAAGTGCAAAATTCCCAAGTGAATTAATTCCAGAGTGAAAAAGTCAAGATACATGGGGACTTGTGTGGCTAAAAAAAAAAAGCCTTTTCCATAAATTCATGTTGTAGATAAATGCATGTATTCACACACTGTACACATACATAACCATAGGCATGTTGCTCTGTGCAATGTTTTAAGATTCAGTAATTAAAGGAACTTGCCATTGGATATCTTGCAAGAAGTAGTCCAAGGTACAGTCTGCATAGGAGAGGCCAAGGAAATGGGACAGCAATTAATGAGAATTTGATTACTCCTCTGAGTGCAGCTTGGAGGAATCCCTAAAAATGTGTCTGTTAAAATCCTGAAGAATTATGTTTTAAGAGTAACCTACTGTTCTACTTCTTCCTCAGTTTTCCTACAGACTTTTTTGATAGTAGACTTGACAGGATAGTCCTCAGAGAAGGAAGATACTACAGGCCATGAGAGAAAGTGTAATCTGTGAAATCTTGAATTCGGAACTCAGCAGGGACTTTTTTCTTTTGTCAGAAGTAAAGGTGCAAAGCCGGAGTTTCTCCCCTGACATCTGCTGGAAGCAGGCCTGCCTATATCTGCTCAACATCCTACTTTTTGCTTTCCAAATTTGACAGGTATAACATAGGGTAGATGCCGCTCAGTAGCAAGGTTATGTGCTTGAAAAGAAAGGGGGAACAAGTGAACTAAGTTGGATAGTGGTCCATAGAGTAAATTCGGAATAAAATAAAAGCAAAATAAATAAGGGGAAAGTGTTAGATGGGCAATGTAGGTACAACTGTAAAGGGAAAATGAATGGAGATTACAGAGATAAGAAAAGTGGGAGCTCAGTTGTGGGAGGCCTGAAAGGTGAGGAACGAAGAATTCATGTTTTATATAGAAAACAATAGTCAGCTGCTAAAAAAAGTTGGAAAGGGATGAATATGTTAAGAATAATGATAGATTACTTCATTAAGCTTCTCTACTTGCTGAAGTTGAATTTTTTTTTAGTGTATCCCACTCAATCAATCCTAAATATGGACTTGCAAATATTACCACATCTAAGAGAAATTGGAAAAGATGACAAATTATATTCTTTTTTTTAAAAGTCGCAGATGTTTCAAGAACTCGGGGATGTTTATTACTAAAATATTAAACTAGAACTTTGAATTCACAAAGGAAAAAGTTACTATAAATAAGCCATTCCCCCAGACTTTTTTTTTTTTTAAGGTACTTACTTTATTTGGTATTCCATCTAAGGTCTCCAAATAGAGTACTGGTACAAGTACCATCTCTTCTTTGGCTGTGTGATTACATGGTACGGAGGAACCTCATTAAGGTCTGCTTTCTACAAAAGTACAAATTTGCTATAACAGTCCTTTCAACTTGAATGGAAGTTTACTTTATTTAAGATACATAAGATACGATACATAATGTATTATTGCTTCAATTTCATCATGTCATTGCATTAATGAACACAGTCACCTGATGAAAGTTAAGCACATTTGTAATTGATGCCCTGAAGACAGGTGAGTAAGTGCATTCCAGAAGCGAGGTCCAGAAGTGTTTTACTTACTCTTTTTGGCCTTTAAAATAGTATTTAAAAAAAAAATCAAACAAACAAAAAAACCCCAATAAAAACACACCCCAAAACATAGGCTCAAGGAAAAAAGTCAAGAAGTAAGAGAATCTGAAACTCAAAACAAAAGTGAAAATGGTGTTTTTAATAGCTCTGACACTTCCACATTGCATTCAGGAAACACTTTTGTTTCCTGTCATGATGTTGGTAATGTTAATTCTTCTATAGTATCCCTCTGTTAGGCATCAGGATATACATGTTAAAGTTCTGCTTTAGTGTTTCATTTAAAAAAAAAAAAAAGTCCAAAACAATGTTTTATATCAAATGAATTTAAACCTGAAAGTAACACTTCTTTTAGGAGGATCATATGGTCTTGAATATATGGTATATTAATTGTTATATATGCTTTACAGCAAAGGCATGTAATAAATGCAGTCATAACTTTTTTGGTATGAAAATCTTATCTTATTTTAACACTTCATATGTCCCCGTACCAGAAATACATTTGTGAGGAAGGAGATCCCTCTGATATTTGTATAGAGGTTCCTTTGCGAGCATCAGGAGTGCCAACTGCATGGGCTTGAGGCATAAACTGAACTCCAGGGGTTTTAGGATTTTTTTGTAACAGCTGCCCAGCTGATCCTAATTGTTTGTGTCATAGGCCTTTCAATTTCTTCACATAATGCCCAAAATTTCAGAGCTGTCACGAGATACATATTGGTGAAGCTGATTAATTACAGGCAGATTCAAAGGAATTATCAGCATTTAAGAATAATTTTTCCACACCTCGTTTCTTCCACGCATTTACATTCTCCATTAGCCACCTCTGATATTAGAAAGATGAAGTATAGAGAAAGTTTTTTGGAAAAACTTACTATATGACAAGTGTTTTCACTGGGAATGTACCTTACAGCTGCTTTTCATTACTGCCACTCTCCCCTTTGTATTCTGATCCTTTCTAAAATAGTAAAAATTTTAACTTTATTTTATGTTCTACTTCTCTCCCCTCGCCCTTCTTCCTTAATTCTGACATCCTGAATTCTTTACAGGATTTTGCTCTCTTGAATCTTTTATTATCCTTTATGGTAAATAAATCCATGTATTATATATAAATCCAAATGTTCAACCATTTGTTGTCTCTTTCTCACATTTTCTCTCTCATTTTTCCCTTTTATCATCCTATAAAATGTGTCCAGAACCGGTAGAGTAATTTATAACACTCATGTCTCTTTTTCATTCCCTTGAATGTTTTTGGTAATTTTGAGTGGTTAGTATTGTGCAAGTTTAAAACTTTAAGGTACTTAATGTAATCACATATACTAGGGAATAATTGTGATTCATTAATTGGATAGTGAAATAATAAAACATTGTGTTATGTGCCCAGTTTATTATGTTAATTTTTGATCAGAATTTATTTGACTCTAGTCTTGTAAAGCTGAGGGAAACTTAATGAAAGTAAAATCTGACGTTGGAGCAAATACTAAGGGAAAAATATGCTGTTTGTCATGTATGTGAACGTGCTCTGTATATTCAGTTAACTTACGACCACATCTGATAATTTCAATAGTTTTCATATGCTTAAAATGAAAATTAGTTTTGTTGAAGTCTTTGCAGTTGTTTGTGTTTACCTTGGATTTGTAAGTCACGATACAGAAAGCAGTACAGAAATTGTGTTACTCTACAAGTGAAAAATGATGGATTTGTAGAGTACTATTTCACTTCTTCCCAACTTGAGAGTAGTTTTTGTCTTCAGTTCTCACTGTGCTATCATATTCCCTAGTTTTACTGCCAAATTAGTTGAGATTTTTCCCCACTGAAAGAAAAGTGAGCTATTTTTAAAAGGGTTTTTTTCCTATTTATAATGCCACTTTTAGCTATTCTTAACACTAAAAAAATAGGGTTGCAGTCTGCCCCAATTGATTTTGCAGGTTAAATAGATAACAGCTGGTTTTATTTTCAGTTTATATTGAATCGCTTAAAAAGTTGGTGGAAAATGTTAAAAAAATGATGTTGCAGAACTGTGGAAAAAAATTAGTTATGCAGGAGAATTTTAAATGTTCACGAGGAACTAGCTTTGAACAGTTGTCCCTGTTTTCTTGGTCTCAGACTCCAGTTTGCTCTTCAAAAGCCCATTAAGCATTTACTATTTAGAATACTTGTTCCTCAGAGTAGAATTCTTTCGTAGCACAATATTTTGGGATGATTACAGATGAAGTGCGGATACTTGCTTACATGGTAGTTAAAAATTCAGGGCTTTGAAATGTCTTGAATGTCTATTGGATGAAAAAATTGACCCTTGTACATTTGTAAGTGCATGCATCTATTTGATAAAATGTATGTGAGAACTTAAGGGGTGCCCTGCAGCCTCAAACAGTCCATCCAGCCCAGTGCTCAGTCTTAGGCAATGGTGATGGAGAGGTTATTTAGTGAGACCGCGCTAGCTAGAGTCCCACCACTATTCGCCTCAAATTGAGTCTATTCACCTCAAATTCCCCCAGTATCCACAGTCACTGGATTAGGGGTGTTAGGGGGTACATCTGTGCCAGGTCTGTGTAAAACTTTATCATTCTTGGTTTTGCTGTTCTTTTGAACAGAAGGAGTGGCGATTTTCCTCAACTATCAATGTAGATCCTAGGCAATCATAATTTTCTTCTTAGGCACATCTTTCAAATCATTGGAGAAATGTACTCAGATGAATATTCTGTTTTGGTGAGTTCCCGCCCCCCCCCCCCCCCCCTCCAACCATGCAGATGGCCTGTTTGTTATGAACAGCAATAAATTAGCAAGGATATGCTGTATCCATGTTGCCGTCTTTTGAAAAATCCCATATGAAAATAGTCAAATTCTGTCGTCCCCCACCAAAGTAGATATGTGCTTCCTCTAAAATGAGTCTGCAGAGATTGCTTTTGCCCACTCCGGCTGTTTCACAAATAAGCTTGTTTCAGCCCTTAATCTTTACATTAGTACATCGAAAAAACTATTGACATTGTGTGGCTTCCAGAGGCTGGGCAGGACTTTTACCTGACAGCTCCCTTTGTGCTTTCCTGCCAGGCATTCATACTGCTAAAAAGTTGTTCCTAGCTTGACCACCTTAGTGGTCTTTGACAGACAAGCCAATTATATGTTGCTTTCATGACATCACATATACATAATATTAATTTTGGGGGTTTTTTTAAGCCCTGTTCAAGCAACAGAATGGAAATGGTGTCTGTGGCAGCAGCTGCTCCACAAGCAGTATTTTGTAAAATGATAGAGGTTATATGACTTCTGTCCGTCTGCTTTGGAAAGGAATCCTAGCTTTACACGCAGATTCCCCGTGCCCCACCCAATTTCATTAAGAAGCTCATATATGTGCTGGGGGGGGTTCTGTTCTTCTACATGTGCTGTTCATTGTATATAGTAGTTAACTCTGGGTGACAGTAATCTATCATCAGTGTCTGCTTATGTGAAATGTTACTCCTCCTTACTTTGAAGCTTTTCTCCTGTTGGTGTCAAGAAAGAAGGTGAAAACAACTTTTAATACTCGTGTAGATTTTTAAACTGTACGTGCTTTTTCAAACAGTTCTTATTTGACTCTTTGGCCATGTTTCTTGTCCAAAACATGTTGTCAATCGATTCTTTTTCATATCAATAAATAGGTTTCAGATCCTCAGTGAGTTGTTCTTAAAACTGTTAAAAAGATTTGTCTGTGTAATAGTATCTGCAAATCCTCCAAGCAGATACATAGCTTTATGCTTAGTAAAATGCTTTTTCTGGCATGGGGTATCGAGTTCAACAGGCACCGTAAACTATGTTGCCAAAACACTGCATTCCTACAGTAATTTAACTGCATATACTCTAGACCTTTTGTTACAGTGGATATGTCACCAAAAAAACCCTACAGCTATAATGCATTCTGCTGTCTCAGCACATGTATCTCACATGGACTTGTTCTAAAACACTTGCAAAAAGAGAAAAAGAACTTCCAAAATGTTTTAAAATAGCCATTGAGTCTTCAGATATTTCAGCTATCAATAACAGTAGGATAATTAAAATACTACTGTCAAATATTCATCGTTGTGATATGACAGAAACTTAACAAAACTTTTGCAAGAGCTGTCCTATATGTAGACAGCTTGAGTGTAGACTCTTCAGCAATATGGGAAGGCATGGATGAAACATAGTGAAGTTAAAAGGGTTGTTTCTGCCATAATATTTAAGTATTCTTGTTGTAAATAATCCAATATTAATTACTTAGAGGAAATACTAACTTTCTTAATCTGTTGTATTCTTTAGACTGTATTTGATGTTTCATAGAATGTCAGAAGCAATGCATAACCTTTTTAATTAAACCCACGCCTAGAAAAGTTCTTCTCTCTCCTCCAAAAGAGAATAAAGGAGAATAAAACAGCCTCCCAGGTTTCATTTAAAAAAAAAATAAATACTGGGAGATCTGTTGGTAAGCTGTCTCTTTTATATAGTAGAGATGTTATGAAAATATCCCGTGACAGTGCATTTTTGATCTTAATAAACTGAAGACGCATTATCCTTTAACAGTACTGCTGTGGTCAAACCAAACCAGTGCTGTAACTTCCAGCCTAATGGAAATCACCAGAACAGGTGAAGTCAGGGTCTTGTACCCTGATATTGTTATAACTGTATTTAACAGCACTTAAAAGACTAGGAAATGTGTGGTGTGTATGTGATAATTCATTTGTCAGTTACTCAGGTTGGATAGACAAAATAGCTGCAGACAAAACTGAGAAGAGTACTGAGGCTTTTTAGGAAGGACAGGCTGGGATGATGATGAGGAGAGTTGTGCTCTCTGCGAGAGCACTGCTGGAGTTCGTGGAACTCTGTCTGGAGATGGATGATGAGCCAAATGAGAGCTTGTGAGTAAGGATTAAAGAGCAGACCACTATGGGTGACACAGTAATGGGTGTCTGCTGTAGGCTACCTCATCAGGAAGAACAATTAGATCATAGAATCATAGAATTCATGGAATACGAGGTTGGAAGGGACCTCAAGAATCATCTGGTCCAACCTTTCTTGGCAAAAGCACGGACTAGACAAGATGGCCCAGCACCCTGTCCAGCGGAATCTTAAAAGTGTCCAATGTTGGGGAATCCACCACTTCCCTGGGGAGATTATTCCAATGGCTGATTGTTCTCATTGTGAAAAATTTTCATCTTGTGTCCAGCCAGAATCTCCCCAGGAGTAACTTGTACCCATTACCCTTCTTCTTTTCCATGTGACTCCTTGTCACGTGAGGCCTTCTACAGATAGTTAGAAGTAGCGTTATATTTGCAGGGCCTGGCCCTCATGGGAGACTTTAATCACACTTGTATCTGCTGGAGGGGCAACACAGCAGGGCATAAGCAATCCAGGGGGTTCCTGGAGAGCATCGGTAACAACTTTGTGACCTGAGTGATAGAGGAGCCAATGAGGAGAGATGCTCTGTTGGACCTCATACTTACAAAGGAGGAAGAGCTGGTTGTGGATGGGAAGGTCAAAGGCAGCCTTGGCTGCAGTGACCATGAGATGGTGGAGTTCAGGATCCTGAGAGGAGGGAGCAGGGCAAAAACCAAGCTCACAACCCTTGACTTCAGGGGAGCAGACTTTGGCCTCTTCAGGGATCTGCTTGAATAAGTCCCATGTGATAGGGCCCTAGAGGGAAGAGGGGTCCAAGAAAGCTGTTTGATGTTCAAGGATCACCTCCTCCAGGCTCAAGAACAGTCTATCCCAACAAACATGAAGTTGAGCAAAAATCCAGGATATCTAGCAATATGCTGGATATGCTAGTAAGAGACAGACCTTAGAGGAGAAGGCAGTGTCCTAAAAAATCTAGTATAAAAGGTATACCTTTAAAGCAGAACTTTTTCTGGAAAGATGAATTAATATTCCTTATCTGTCTGGAATAAATATGTGTGACAACAAACAGGCAAAATTAGCCTCATAATATCGTTAATCAACTGTAAGGACTTGTCTCCAATACCAAATGAACCTCCACAACCTTGATAAGACCATGCTACAAAACTACTTTGTAGCGTGGATTCCAATTAGTGCTACCTATGGGGTTTTTACTGTGTGGAATTTTCATATGGACTATCTCTTTGAATACAGAAGAAAGAATTGGCTTCACCCACAAGTCGATGGGAAGGAATTTAGGATTTCTTAGGTTTCTGCAATCTGAAGAACTGTAGGTTACACTTATAAGAACTCTCACCACACACTCTACAAGAACTGTCCATGTATGGAACTTGTGTGTTTTATTGCTTTAAAAATAAACACAGTAGAGCATGGTTGACTGATGTCTAAGTCTGAAAATGGTTAGTCACAGCTTCCTTTCTATAAAGTAGGTCTTGTTACTTACGGTTTCACCCATTTAGTTGCATAGCTTGTTCATGCTTTGCATCCATCAGTAATTACTCTTATTGTGCTGCGCGTTATGTACAGAATGTAGGTAAGTTGGTCAAACTACAGACTAGAGATGTTGATTCCCATCTATAATGATTCATGACTTGAAATGTTACCAGTGACGGGTTTTAGTTTAGGTCAGTTTAGTCATATGTAGAGTCTGTATGATCAATTTGCATGATATTGCTTTGCTGTTTTAAGCATTATTAATATGTAAGACCATGGCCAACCAGACAGAAGTCTGAGATTGTTAATTAACTATGGAGGTGTTCACCTGTTGGTCATCACTTTAAGTCATTAATAGCTCAACGGGAATTTAATAATTGTTTTTACAAAATGGATATTTAGGAGCTCCTATTCAAAAACAATGAGTCCTATATCTTCTTTTCATGTAACAAATTCACTAGCATGCTTTCTGTTACATTGTGAACCTCTAGGATTCAGACTGTCTTTGTTATGTTTATATGTACGTAAATACCTTTTCAGTGGTGAAATTGATTAGGCCCATAAAGCAAGAATCGCAATTCTTTTTCTCACTATAAACTTGTTTAATTGCAGTAGCAGTAGACAAGGAGATGCAGTAAAGTAAATACAAATATTGAGGATGACCCTTTATTACTTTGCATTCTGCTTTATGATTTTTTTCAAAAAGACTTTGAGGTTGCCAACACTGTAGTATGATAATTTAAGGACAAAAAAATTAAAAACATTTTAGGGTCAAGTGCTTTTACTGTGTCACCTCTTTGTTGGGATACTCTTGTATTCATTTGTACAACAGTTACTTTTCTGAATGTAAAAATAATTTAAAAGCCAGAATAAAGCCCAAGTGTCTCTGGGGTTCTTTGTCCAAAATAATCTTTAACTTCATTTCTCATTCTTCTCAGCAGCCTTTTAGCCAAAAAAGTACCTAAAATAAATTCAACTCTTCTTAACTTTCAGGTTTTTTAGGTTCTCATTTTACTGTGTCTTGAGTTGGACACCAAACTATATCTCAGTGGCTGAGAATTTTGAGACACAGTATAACTTACATGTGCTTCCAGCAGCATGGACTTCAATACAGTACAAAATAGCCAGAACTGTTTTCATTCAGAAATGTGGCCACTCTGTAGAGCACTTGGATAAGGAGTAAGAATTGTGGGTTCCAGGCTGTCCTCAGTCTGATCTCCTTACTCTTAGAATAATGTCCTAATCACCAGATTAGCAGAGTTGCCTTTTAAATTTGAATCATTCTACTGCAAAGAAGGCAGGACATTTGGGTTCATAACACATGAATTTTTCTGATGGGCTACACTGAGGTTGCAGGATGTTCTGCTGAGTTACCAAATGTTTGGGTATATTTTCCATTTTGCAGTGCGTAAGAATTCAGTCTAGCAAAATTTTTCCACTTACAGAAATAAATGGTAGTCGCTTCTATAATTATGGTGAAGCAGTAGTTAATGCTTGCTTTGTCCAACACATTGTGGCTGACTGCAGTGTACATCTATGAAAACGTTTGCATGTTGCTTTATTCTTATTTAGTCTATAATGGAGAACTTTGAATTGTTCATTTGTAAATGCTCAGTATGTTAATAAATGATGGTGTTAACTATCTTTTCAGTGTAAACCACAGATAATAGAGTCCTTTCATGTGTGCATTTGAGTGAGTATTTTAAATTCTCTTTTTTCTTTACTACGAAAAAATTCTCTGTAGGATTTAATTTTTTTACCAAAAACTACTAGTAGAAGCTAATTTGAAGCATCAGGAGTCAGATGATAACAAAATAGGGTAAAAGGCAACAAATATAATTGCTTGTCTGCTGTTTATAGATTATCTAAAGAGCAGCCATGAAGTTGACACTCAGTTTCTGAGTGGCAGCTGTGAATTTGACAATTATCTTGTCCGTTTCAGAAAACTGTAAGCATCAGCAACTGTTGGCACACTCAGGAAAATGGTATTGCCTGGTTTTTCTGTTTTCCTTTTTAAAGATTATCACTACCTCTGCTGTGTCTGAAAATGGTTCTAAATGAAAACTTCAGTTTTTCTAAAATCTGTATCTTTGAAAGCCAGTTTTTTCACTCACCAGTATTCCCCCCCCCTTCTCCACTGTATTTCATGTTTAACATTCAGTCATGACTACTGAATACAGCTGAATATGTTACAAAGAGTGATTCGAGTAACCTTTGTTTAGATTATAAAATCTGAATGATCACTACAACCACACCCATTTAAAAAAGAACTTTCATAAAAGACAAATTACATAGAAGGAAAATGGGCATCTCACAGGGACAGAATGAATGTGGAGAGACCTTTTCATTCCAAGGTATGTCAGCTGGGTTATAATTGGCTCTAATTAGCACATTGTATTCAGCTATAAAAATTCTTTACCTTGAAGCTCAGTGACACTCAAAGATGCGAAATTTCTTCCTACCTTTGAAAACATCAAAGAAAGTGCTTCCAATCCAGCTTTTACAACTGCAAGTTCAGTGATCAGTGCAAGAAAAGGGCAAATACATCAACAGGCATAAAGAATATTGATCTCTGGCTGGAAGAACTCTTAAAGAGTTAATTGGTCAAATCACATTTCATTGTCTATAATTAAAAATATATCTACTGTGCTGATTTTGGCTGGGATAGAGTTAATTTTCTTCATAGTAGCTAGCATGGAGCTATGTTTTGGATTTGTGACCAAAACAATGTTGATAATACAGGGATGTTTTCGTTACTGCTGAGCAGTGCTTACGCAAAGTCAAGGCCTTTTCTGCTTCTCACACCACCCCACCACCGAGTAGGCTGGGGGTGCACAAGAAGTTGGGAGGGGACACAGCTGGGACAGCTGACCCCAGCTGACCACAGGGGTATCCCATACCGTATGGTGTCATGCTCAGCATATAAAGCTGGGGGAAGAAGGAGGAAGGGGGGACGTTTGGGGTGATGGCGTTTGTCTTCCCAAGTGGCTTTTGCTTTACCTATTAAACTGTCTTTATCTCAACCCACGAGTTTTCTCACTTTAACTCTTCTGATTCTCTCCCCCATCCCGCTGGGGGGAGTGAGCGAGTGGCTGTGTGGGGCTTAGTTGCCGGCTGGGGTTAAACAATGACAATATGTCAACACCAAATGCCAGTTATACTTTCAGCAATATGTAAGAAAAATGATGGACTTAAATAAATGTGATCGGAATCAACTTGAAGATTTCTTAGTTATCCATTCAGTTGTGTGATGATCCTTATGTCTTTTAATTTCACTTTGGAAAACTGGATTTTGGAAGGTTAGTTGTGATCACATGCAGGTTATAGGGCATTCATTTTTTTTTTATCCTGTTATATGTGTTCGTAAAATGTTTTCATCTCTTTGAAGGATCTAATTGATGTATCTGTGCAGCAGAACTATATGAAATTCTGAAATACCTATGCCAGTCGGTTGCTTCTCATTATTATAGGGCAAAAAATGGGTCATTATTATAGGCAAAATGATGGTTGAACATATAATTGAAACTGCTTCATAATTTTTATTATCAACACTCGCTTTCAGTTGCTTATAAGTTTTTACAAGTTGTACCATACAACTTTAACAAGAAACACTTTTGAAAATAAGATTGGCAATACTACAGACAAAACAGCCAAATTTAAAGTAAATCATGGAATCATTCTAGTTCCATGTCCTTGTTAAAACACATTTAAAAACATGATGGTAGCTTAATGTGCTAAATGAAGTGATTTTGTTCTAATGACAATTTACAAATGAACTCTTATAAGTAGTTAATTTCCATGGATTGACAACACAATAAAGGTGCAGGTCATGGTTCCAGCAGAAGATAGATGCAGAAGCTAGTCCTTTCTTTGATCTGCCCTGTTGCCTTAGCGAAAAGTTCAGTGGTTGAGGAGTCTGCCAACACACCTTTTTAGTTAAAGCTCCAGCTTTTTCATCTACTTGGTGTTAATTTTCTTTTTTGGCATAGTTCTATTTTTTCTGCATAGTTTGGCTTCTCTATAACAGCAAACAGGTGCAGTCATTGGCCTGTATATCTAATGCTTGTTTTACTAAAAGTGCAGAGTAAAAAGCAATGAAACTGTTCATGGAAGAAGGAAGAGGATTTTGAGAGGAAGGTATCAGCTGAGAATAACTGAGGTTGTGTTTCACTTATGGTGTGAAAAAATGACACTGTGTCGCTTCTTTCTGTTACCTGCAACTTCCTATTTTCTTTTCCTTCTGTTTTATGCCATGAGATTAGATTGAGTTCTGTGGCTTAGATCTGGGGCCAGCCAGGTCATACCCGCTGTCTTAGGAAGGTGGGAGTAATGCAAAATTGGGGATAAAATAGGAGCATGCATAGTGTGCAGCACCGAGTTAGGAAGGTAGCTAGTGGCTGCCTAATGTTGGGCTCACCTGCCCAAGGCTGCATCTACTCATGCAACTTTCTTTTATCTCTTCAATTCAGATACTGAATTGATTAATGCAAAAAGCTAAACAGACTAGAAAACTTGCCTCTAGTGATGGACTCTTGACAAACCTCAAGAGGTACTACTTCATGTATGCACTGAGGATGAGAACAGCATATCAAATGCCTTTGAATAACATAAGTTTTTGTCTAGAGATGGGAAGAAGTTTCTCCATGTAGCTATTGATACTGAAGTTGTGATCTCTGCCTTCAGCTATATTGTCACTATAAGATGACTGGGAGGTTGCACAACTTTCTTTTAAAAGTGTTGGATATGGAAGCCTATGCTCCTCAAATGATAAGTGTTATTCTTTTAACCTTACTGTTATCTGCAGCAAATTTATTAGGGTTATAGTGCATATACTTAGCTGTGCTGCCCATACTGACTGGCTTGGATGTGCTGCTTCTCATAGGCAGAACTAGAGATGAGGACCGATTTCTTGCATTCCTTCATGTATAGGATGAAACTGGTGAATCACAGGTAAAAAGTATATGTTGATTGAGTCATGATGACAGCTGCTGAACTGGAAGAAGTTTGTATCAAAGCTCTGAGGCTTATGATTTTTGGTGCATCTTCAAAAAGGATGCACAATGTTACATATGAAGAACTTCGAGGTTTCAAGCTAAAGCACTCGAAAGTGAGCGTATGTCAAGGTCTCTTTTTTTTTCTGTATGTATGCAGTATGCAGAATGACTGCTACAATGACATAATCGCTGTTTGTTTTGCATGATCGCTGTATGAGTCAATATGCAGAATGGACGACAAATGGAGTAAGGATTTAGAGAAGCTCTATTTTTACAGTTAGGCTAGAATCTAGGGAAGCTGGATGGCATTCCTTTTTCTGACAGATTTGGACAGGATGTCAAAGGGCACTCAAAAGAAAAAAAAGGATGTGTACATTAGCACTGACTAAAAGATTCCATAAGTAAGCTGAAGTTTGGTATCATATAGCTTTTAAGTAACTAATGTTGCAATAATGTTCATCTAGTATGTGTAAAAATTGCTAGATTGCTAGTTAATAGCAGATTTTGTGCTTAAAATATGGGACGGATTTCAGCTGAAGGAAATCATAAGTTATATTGTTTAATATGTTTTGGAATATATTGGATCCACAGAGTTAAAATGGCTTTCTAGTGCAAATTCTGATTGGTTTTAATGCTAGGTTGGTTTTTTCTTTTCTGTTTTACAGTGTCATGTGGGAACCAATGGGAGACGGTAAAAAGATTATTTCACTGGCTGATAATAACATATTATTGTGGGATTTGCAGGAAAGTTCAGCCAAAGCTGTGGTAAGATTTTTATTTTTATTTTTTTTTTTTAAACGAATCATGATATACTTGAATATAGTACTAACAACAACATTCCCTAGTCCAGAATTTGCTAATCTTTTAACTACTCAGAAATATCTTGTTGCCTTTAATATGGGTGGGGGAAATGAACACTCTATCAGTTGTCTTGAATGTGAGTGTTTAAGAGTAGGCAACTTGGTATTTTTGTATCTGTTGCTAGTGGTTAAATATTTTCCTTTTTTCTAGAGTTGCCCTTACTTTCCTACTGTGAATAATCTAAAATAAAGCAATGCTAATTTGATAAATGTGTACAAGAGAAAAATTGGTGATCGGTAAAGCCAAAGGTTATTGAATTCAGATAATAGTATATTAATTCATGTTGGTTAATACCATGCAGCCCTCTATTTAATTTACAACCCTTGTATGTCTAAGCATAATATAAATGTCTTTATTTACTGTGCACTGCTTTGAGTTCTCAGTATTCATTTAATCTAGTAACATACTGTCTATTCAGATTATTTCACTCATTGTTAAAACCATCTTATTCAGGAACATATATAAAAAGGTGTCATTGGCATCAATTTCTGTCTGATTATGCCACCTCTTATAGATAAACAAAAAAGTCTGTTTATTTATGTATAATGACATAGATTGTATATAAAAAAACTTTGAATGTTTCTATATAGAGTAATTTAGGTCAGTGTCTATCCTTAAAAATGGAAACTGATTATGTCAAGGACATTATTATTCAGTTGATCTGTTGTCACTTCTTGAATTAACTCCTCAGTTTGAGTCGTTCAGGGTTAGTTTCTTTTCTTGGATGCTACAGAATCAGATTTTTCAACTGACAGTTGCTTAAAGAGTCAAGACATTGTGTCCATAAACTCTTCCCTGTTGTACCATCTGACTGTGTGCAAATAGATGAAGTCTTGAGTTGTTATTTTGCTAGATTTTGCATAGTATCAACATGATGTACTATAGTTTAATCCTTTATGTTCATAATTAAGCCCTTTGGGTTCCTTCACTATATGAGGAAACTTCAGCTTTTTTTTCATCTGGAGCTTCAGTCAGTGTTACATTACCTTCTAAGGCTTCTTCAAAGTAGTGTTTGTTTTTATCAAATTGATGTTGGGAGTTTCTGAAGGCTAGCCTCCAGGAGCTTGTCTGTAGCACTGTATCCACGGGATTTGCATTACTCCTACGTTAGTCAGTATTTCTTTTCTAATGCCTGCATAACACACAGACTTTTTTTGGAACGCCTTCTTTAAACCTGTTGAAAAACTACTTTTGGGGGTGGTGCTGCTTCCATGCTATAGCTCTTCATGTCTCTTTGAAGTGCTGGGACTGCTAGACTACTTAGCATTTTCCCTTTCTCTCTTTGGGTAGCTCTGTCCTCTCTTACTAAAGTTCTTTTGAATGTTAATGAGTTTTTTCACTGTCCCAACCACTTTCTCATAACTGTCTCAAATTTCTTCCTAATCCTAATCTCTCTAAAATATGATTTCCGTTGGGATGCTGTCTAGTCTGTTACCAGTTGTCCTGGTTTCGGCAGGGATAGAGTTAATTTCCTTCCTAGTAGCTGGTACAGTGCTGTGTTTTGGATTTAGGGTGAGAACAATGTTGATAACACACCGATGTTTTAGTTGTTGCTAGGTAGTGTTTACACTAGCCAAGGATGGCTTCCTTGGCTTTTCAGCTTCCCATGCTCTACCGACTGAGAAGGCTGGAGGTGCACAAGAAGCGGGGAGGGGGCACAGCCA
>NW_008795017.1:7690025-7703866 GCF_000699145.1 Aptenodytes forsteri
GCTTTTGCTTTACCTATTAAACTGTCTTTATCTCGACCCACGAGTTTTTCTCACTTTTACCCTTCTGATTCTCTTCCCCATCCCACCAGGGGGGAGTGAGCGAGCGGCTGCGTGGTGCTTAGTTGCTGACTGAGATTAAACCACGACACCAGTCTCTCTATAAGTATGTGTGGGAATCTTGTAATGAATGCCAAATTCTTTATTTTTTTTTTCTCATTTTATTTTACTTGGGATTTATTTACTAAAATTTTGCATGTTGTGTCTTCCTTTTACTATTCCTTTCCTCAAAACTAGCCTCCTCACACAAATATTTGTGAATGTAACTATGATTTCCGTTTTCTTTTCCTTCCATTGCTAGAATTGGGATCTGCATAATTTTGGAGAGGACTAGACTCTTCACCAAACTATGTAATTTCAGCATGATTTTGGAAATCAGTATTTCTGTCCTCAAAGCAATATTCAGCTTGCTGATCCCTTCAGTATTTCAATTAGTGTTCCTTACCTAGAATATCTTTTATTCTGTTACTTTTAAAATATGCCTGCACTGCATCAAATATTAATGGCAAAATAAGGACTCCAGAAGGCAAAGTAAGTGATAAAGGAACTAAGGATTTAACCTGTGACATCTGTTATACGCTTATATTTGATAAAAGGAAACAAGAAAAACCAAAAGTGAAATTCTGCATCAAAAAACCTGCTTCATCTAATGAAGCTAAGACTATGAAAGTAGATATATCAACCCTTGAGTGGCATCTTCAGATAGGAGCATTTTGAAATGTCTGTTAAAAGCCTTAGTTTGTAGAAGTTAGGAGTGTTGTTCAGATTTTACAGTCAGGCTCTCAAGAGACCTGATGTAGAATTTGACTGATTCTCTGGATTTCTGTCTAAAATAATCTAGTATCTCATGTGAGTGCACTGCAAATTAGAATTGCTTGTGATTAAAATTTTACCTGGAAATAACTGTTTACCGTTATCAGTCTTCTGCCCCAGCAATTTTGAGTTACTCTTAGACGATACTTGCTCCATCGCTGAGTCAGTGACCACTTTTAAAGTCAAGTTTAACAGTGAAAGTCCATGGAAACTTGACTCTCAGAAAACATATCTCCAGGCATCTAAATCTTAAGCCAGGTGAATCTCTTCTAAGGTGACTAGTATTGTTGCATTCCCATTGAATTTTTGTCTGCAACAAATCTATCTCAAACATGTCTGTGGGCTCCTGAGTTAACCAGAGTCCAGCTGAACAAGACTCTGAGGAAAGCATGAACATCTCTTTAAATGCCTACCATAGACTTTCTAGTAATTAAAATGATGACAACTTAAAGTCCAGTATCATAGGCTTTTTCAGGCCTAGAATCAACTGGTGTTTATTTCTGAAATCTTTGACGATTACTTCCTTCCTAAGGGATTAACTCCCTGTTAGAATCCGTAGAAGGCTAAAAAACAGTAACTGTTATTCTGTAGCAATTTTATATTTACAAAAAATTATGTAAGACTGACAGTTACAGGGAGCAATGAGGAAAAATAAGAAATGTAACACTCCACCCCATCCTTTGCTGCTGTAGTATTTAGAATGCGAGAGAGAAATCTGTGAGAACAAGTTGGTTAGAAGACAGATAGCATTGGTAGGGTAGGTAGCAATAAATACGTTTTCCATTTGTTATCACCATGTACAAGGAGTGTTTGTAGGCCAATAAGCTGTTGGTTGAATAGTGATTTCTTTCTGTGTATGTCCGGTTTATAAGGGATTGTTGAATGCAAAATATGTCATAACCCTAAGAAGCACATGATTTGTATTTTAATGCTTTTTGGTCAGAGTGTAAAAACACACTTTTCTGGGAGATTAATAAAAAGAGCTTTTTTGGCCTTGAAAACAGGTACAGGACAGGCTACAGCAAAAAAAATCAACTCTCACCAGCATTAAAAAGGGGGCATGTATTTAAAAAAAAAAAAAAGGAAGGTTTTCTGAAGAGACACCATGGAAACCGTTCATAGTTCCTTTGGAGGTTATAGCTGATTATACAAGGCGACCGTTGGTGCTATGTAGAAAATTCTTGCCAGGATGTCCACATTTGCTTTATATGCAGATACACAAGGAGATTATTTAAATGATAAGAAACATTGTGTTTATTGTTCATTAAGATAAAAGGTTGTCCATTTTTGGCATGTCTTAGCCACCTGACATCTTATCACCTAACATGCTGTTTGGTTCTAGCAGATGGTGACAAAGCAGGAACTAGCTAGTAAACTTTTTATAATCTGTAGGGACTGTTGAGGGGAAGAAGTCTTTACAAAATATTCCCCTTGCTATGGACTTATAAGTGAAATAACCGTGTGTGTGTGTACTTTATTTTAGCTGAATAAATCAATAACCTAGGATTAAGATAATAAAAATGTAAGTGTGTTTGAATTTTTTCCCTTTTTGTCAAAAACATTATGGTGTTCAAGTTGAATGACATCATCATCATCATTAACTAACAGTGGGCCAGATCCTACTTTATCTGTATCATTACACTGGTGCACCACTGGTTTTCCCATTTTAAGAACACATTTCAGTTGCTTCCTTTTTGGATACGTATGCATTATAGACAATGTTAATTTTAATGGCAAGAGGTAAACCCAATGCTACTCTTTATGAACTTCTCATGTTTGTGAAAAAGTTTATCTAAAACTCAGGTGCAATATTGGTGAAAACTGAAAATATATTTCTTTAAAATTTTGCATAGGCCAAAATTTCTGCTTGCCTACACTGATCAAAATATTAGAGTCTTTTATTGGGTGCATCTCCTCTATCTGCCTGGGAGTTACAAGTTGCATTGTTTAATTAGAACCAGCCTGAAGAATTTTAGGGTTCCTGATATTTTCAGAGCTTCTGTGTAATAAATTACTGGTGTGTTCATTCTCTGAATTATCTGGTCAACCTGTCATAGGAAACATTTACAAGCCATAACTTAATATACAGTTCTGTGGGTTTGTTGGGGTTTTTTTTTCCCCCGTCAACATTTTTTGCTAACTTGTTTCTTCATTATGGTATTGAATACAGGAATATTTGCCTGCATTTGCATTAAGACAAGCTTCGCCTGTCCTTTTGATCACTTCCTTTATTACTGTTTTGAGGACATTACCTTCTGGGTGAAACTAATCTTATGCTCACTGCATCATTACCTTTTGCAATTAAATTAGCTATTCTTTGCCATTTATAATCATTAGCTGAACCCAAGAGAAGCCCAACCAATCCACAAGGTCTGGGTAGATTCTGCTGAAAAGGTGACAGTTAATATTTCTGTATACAGACTTTAGGTCAGATGTCACCGAATCACCAGAACTCTTCGTTAGGTAAATGCAGTTGGAATGGTTGGAATGGCAGATGAGTGCAACAGAATGAAATGGAGATGTTAAAATACAGACTATTTTTCTGTTTGCCTTATGTTTTCACAAAAGGGAGGGGTAGAGGTGTGGTTCTGGTAATTTTTATCCAAATGATTAGATTCCTTTTAGATTTCTTGTCCCTTCTGGATTCTTTAGCAGCATTTAACCTACAGGTGACCTTAATTCAGAAGAACAGAAAATATCTGGCAGTGGCATTCCAGGCAAGAAGGAAGATCTTGTAGGGAAGATTTCACAGTCTATCTGGATAAAAGAAATGTATCCAAATATAGGAGGATGTTAGGAATAAGCATGAGATGCTTTCTTGGCAAGATGGCTGCTGTTCCTCACGGCAGGAAATACACTGTGGACTTTAGTGGAGAACTTTGTAGAATGCCCCATAATTACTGCAACTAGAATAAACATAGATTAATTAAAGGAGGACAAAAAAACTGTCTGAAGAAAAAGGAAAGAGAAATCACTGAATCAGAAAGAGGATAGAAGACCAGTTCTTAAAGAGTTGGTGTTGGGATCGATTTTGTTTAATGGTCTCCTTAATGATTGCATAGAAGTAGGAGTGAAATGATGGAAATTGCTGATGACAGAAACTTGGAATGCATCATCAGTATATAGGAGTAACAATATATTTCAGAGGATGAACTAGCTGCTCTTGGTGTTTAGCTTAATTTTTATAGTATAAAGCAGAAAACTTTTGTATTTAAGGAATAAAAATATTTTCTTGCTGTGAGATAGAAACTCAGCACTTAAAAATATGTAGATTCTGTTACTTAGCTATTCTGATAATTACTCTGAGCTGCCAGTATGATGAGGCTGGTTGGAAAAGCAAAATGTTTTAAGATGGTTCAAGAGAAAAGAACAGAAATGAAAGGACTACATGGTGTGGTTGCCTGCAACGGGAGGAATTGAACTCAATGAATTTAAAGTCCTCATCAATATTTCTGTTTCTGTCAATAACAAGCCAGAACAACGCTCATCCCTTCTTAATGTGGATCTCAAAATAGTCTTTCAATAGCTTTGTTACTGTGGTTTATTACAAGGACATCTCCTTGAGGCTGTCTTGAGATCCCACACAACCTCCAGCATGCACAGATTTGTGGCCCATTTCCAGTTGATGAGGGCATGGTTAAAAAGCAAAAAAAATAACATTGTGTATGATTTATCTCAATGAGTTTAGTAATCGCTACCATGAGTTAACTTCTTTCAGTTGATACTCTTTAGAAATTCTAAATATTTATGGACTTAATTGTTTAAGATGTCTTCACTACCCCGTCTTCACTGAGGAGGCAGTCATGATCAAATAAACATGTGCTGCATAAACCTATGAATATTTCATGACTGGAATAATGGCTTCTTTAGTGGTCTTGTCTAGAATGCACTTGAACATCCGTCAGATTTTTAGTCTTACAACCTTTCGGGTAAGATAAGATGTGAGAGTTCCTTAGTGTTCACTTTTTTGTGTTTTTTTGTGATTTATTCTGTTTAAAACACAGCTGCTGCTGTAGGGGTAAGAAAACTGAAGTTATTAAATACACATTTATTTAAAAAAAAAAGGCATTCAGAAGTCAAAAGGCATGTTTTCTCATTTATCAAGTAAAAGATTTCTGGTTTTTTATCTTTCAAATCACTTCTAAGTGTTTAAAAAAAAAACCCACTTAATATATTTAACATAGTTCTATTTGTAATGGCCATTTTTGTTAAGAAAGGAAACAAAGTCATTTCTTTAAAGAAAATGCAGGATATCAATGTATTGATAAATTTTTGGTAGATTGCTGCAGTTGTTAAGCCTTTACATAGAAATTTGCATCTTTTGCTCTCCCTATATAATGACTGATAATCCTGTTTTTTCAAACGAGAAAATTTTGGAACTAAGATACTAATCTGTGTGCTAATATTACACACTTTACCAAGTAGATTGATTTTAATTAACAGAAAAGAAAACTTCATATTTTTAACATTTTTATGCTAGCCTTTATTTTCTTATAAGAACATAGCTTGAGTGTCACTGGTAACCATTTATACGTACTAAGAAATATAGCATTTACTTTAATTTGGTACTTTTTTTTGTTATCCAGAAATTAATCAAATTAGAGCATTAGAACATTCTCTATTTTCTAAATATTTTGTTCTTGGGGGATGTTTTCTAATGCTTTGTGTCAAAGTCTGTTTGAGGGAAACAACTGAACTTCCAAATGCATGACATAATTATTAATTTTTAGTTATTCTACCTAACAGAAAAAGCCCCAACAAACAAACCAAGTTATGCATAGAAAAACTTACTTATTAGATGAATGTAGTGTAGTGAGGGAACAGCACTACATGTTTCCAGTTACCATTTCATCCAGAAGTTTATAGAACTTTAGAACTGGTCTTCTCGCGTTGTTTTTCATAGTGTGTTGTGAGATAAGAAAATTACAGCCCCCTCAGCCGCTGTCAGTAGAAAAGTTGATAAATTCTGCCATTTGTCTGCTTCATGCTGCTCAGTTCTAAGAATGGTTACGCTGATCCATACCCGAGTCCATCCAGCCCCAGTATTCTGCTTGAAACAATGGCCATAGCAGAGTCCAAGGAAAAGTTCAGTGGAGCAAATGCATTGGATGCTTAGCCCTTAACACTCAGACAGTCTTCTACTCTTTTCAGTCCAAGGATTTTTCTGAGCCTGATTGGGTTTGTCTAATTAGTGTAACCCTCAATAGATCTTTCTTCCAAGTACTTTCCTATTCTGTTCTTGGACATAAGTAAGCTTTATTCATTCAAGTGTCTTTTGTCAAGGAGTCCACTGGGTGGAGAACCACTTACTTTTGTTTACTGTTGAATCTGACTTTTACAGGCTTCATTTGATGGCCCATAGCTCTCTTTTTGGAAGAGAGTATGAACAATTGATTCACTGCCTCCATGCTGCTTGTGATTTTTCTAGATAATTTTTGTACCCTCTAGAGGTTAATACATCTTGGGTTTGGGGGTTTAAGGATACTGCCTATCCTTTCCTCTTTCCAAATCAGTCCTTATGAGATCAATATTTGAAGCAGAAAAAGAGGCATCTCAGTCCTTACTGATGTTTTGATAAAAATAAGTTGGAGTAATTGATGTTTTCATTTGAATACACAGAAATCAGTCCTTCAAAGCTAGGATAGGCTTTTTCATATTCAGATACTTTGCTTTTGTAAAACCCCTTCCTTCACTGAGGATAACATATACATTTCTATTCCGATCATATTGCATTGCTTAATTTTTTTCAGAACCTTTCATTTTTATTTCAAATCATTGCTCTCATGCAATTATAGTATAACAACATACTACCCTTTTATTATTGTTCTTATGTCACCAGCTTTAGGCACTAATCCACTTAAGGGCTTATGAACAGTGTTAAATCCATCCATATTCTGATAACCATTTTACACTGTTCAAGATTTCATTTTGTCCAGACTTTTTTCTAAAGTCAATGTGTGATCCTTGCACAATGCAAGAAACATAGCTAATTCTGTTGTCTAAAACAATAGCTAATTCTGTTGTCTAAAAGTAGACATTGGATCTTACTTGCTTCCTTCCCCCCCCCCCCCCCCCCCCCCCCCTTCCCCCCCTTTCCTCCGTTGTAAGTCATGTTCTGTGTTCATAAAATACTGCCATGAATTGTTTTCCTTCAGTATCCAGTGAGGCCCTCAGAGCTGCATGTCTTCATCTTCTGGGCAGCACAAATCCAAATCCTCATGTGAGATTAGTGTCTTAAAATATCCCTTTGTTGTGTTTTCCTTTCCTTCTGTAGTCAACTTTTCTGCCTTTAAAGAAGTGGAGGGAAGAGTTCAGGATAAAAAAAAAGCTTGCCTGCCTGTCCGTATATTTAGGTATGAATTAAAACTAAAGCTAAGGTTTTTTTGAACCTACATTTGTGATTCTGAACTAGCAGCTTTGTTTCCTTTAAGCTCGTTTCTTGGATTTCCGGGAAGGAGACTTGCAGACTTCCTTCTGTTACATAAGGATTCCTTCTTATGTATGAGCATTTCCCTCCCTTACCTCTTAGCTGTTCTTTAAATCCATGCAGTTCCTTTCAGGCTCATAGAAGACATGCAAAAGAACATTGAACAAAAAGTTATTCAGTAACTTCTGGGATTTCATTTTATTAACAGAAGTCTATCATGAGCTGATTAGGAACTTGGCTGTATACATAGCTGGACATCCATATGAGGAAAGATGCAATTTAATTCCTGCAAGTACTTAAGAATTGCTTGGGAAGACAAGGATGATTTAGCCAATCTTAACATGTATGTGTGTTTTTCATACGTGTTGTTAAGAAATAGCGCAGGATGCATGTGCTGGCCTCACCCCTAAACTTTTGGCTGAAAAGAAAATTTTGATCTTTTTATAATAGTTTACATGATAAAAGTTGAAATAATGACTTTAAAAAAAAAAAAAAATGGCTGGAATGCTGGAGAAAGTATTGTCTACTGCTGACAAAGATCTTCTGCCCCGAGTCTTATTTTGGATATGTGATGCTGTCTGTCTCAAGAACAGATTTGGGAAATACCTGATAAGAGATACTCTTTTTGTTGGTACTCTCTTACTGTCAGTGTTAACATTTGCTTCTCTTCTCTCCCCCCGGTCTGAGCTTTGTTTGGCCAAGACTGCTTACTAAAGAAACTTAGTTTAATTTTTGAAATGACCCACTCAAGCTCTGCATATTCTCTTGTGCCTGGAATCTAGTATGTGTCAAAAAATAAACAGTGCAGTTTATTATCCTGTGTCCAGTGTCCTATGCAGTATTTTTCCTTATATTAATAACCTGCAAGTTGTAGAAAGGCTTTCAGGTGGTATTTGTACTTGAGGAAGAATGGTGCTAGAGGAGTAGGTTTGGCCAGAGTGTTATATCACTCAACACGAGCAATAGGTAACCTTGCATGCTGGGAATTCTACATTCCTTTAAAAAAAAAACAACAAACAAACAAACAAAAAAAAACTGAAAAATTTTTGGAAGACAACACATCTTAGGTAGCATAGACTTCAGTGGTGGAAGAGTTGTAATTTCTAGATTGTCAATCTGAATGCTAAATAAATAGGATATTCTTGGTGGAACTGTAATAGTAAAAAGTTAGCAAAATACAGAAATGGGTATTGGTATCATACACAAATAGATTTAAGCAGTCTTGTATTGACAGTGTCTTTTCCTGTTGATGTCAGTTAAAGTTTATGTAAGCAGTATGTATGTGTTAGTCTTCTTCATCCATCAGAGTGTAATATTTCTGCTGAGAAATCTTTTATTTAATAGAATATTTTATGATGTGTTAGGATTTAGGTAAAGGAGAAAAGTGATCCAACGAGATCCAGCGCAGTAATCTGCTTTTGTGAAATCCATCTTAATGCCACATTCCGAAATATGAACATCATCTGCAAGATGACCAAATAAGTCTGCTGTCTGCCCAACCACTTGAAATTTGCATAAATTTTATATCTGATTAAAATGCAACTGTTTTACCCCCCCCCCCCGCCTTAGTTATTAAACAATCAGTTTCAGTAAGTGGTTAGAAGTAAAAGTAATTTGCAGTGTCTGCAGCTTCAAAGAGAAAGTTGATTACTTTGTGCCTTCTTTTCACTAACTATGGAGATGCAGAGCTCTCTGCTCAATGACACGCAAGCCTGGTTTTGGAACTGAAACCTTTAATTCTCACAGATTGTAGATTAGTGATCTAGTACCTGCTATTATTTTAATAGGCATGTATGTGATGGCATGGGCACCTGGCCCTTGATTTTTTTATTTTTAAAAGCTACTATATATTTATTGAAGAGTCTTTGACACTATAATTCTGTTCCTGCAGATAAAATTTGGCATTTTGACGTGGAAAAACAGTCTTGTAAGACTGTTCATGAAACTAAATGGGTGTGTTTATTTGTCTGTTTTAGGCAGCTACAAATTTGTGCCGTGTGCCCGTATTGTCTGTCTACTGTTTCAACAAATGATCTGAAACTGCTTATTTTAGTTTATAAAGTAGTACGGTACTTCTGATATTTCTGAATACACTACACTGTATGAGCCTTTGTAAAAATTACTTTATGAGATACAAAAAAAGCTCTAGCTTTTAATTTTTTCTTTTTATCTTAGGATTTTGCTAGTCTGATACACTTGGAACAATAGGCTATTGTGCAGTTTTTGTCTTCAGTGGAACTAATTTCATTTTAGCTTTACATTTAGAAACATTGCCAGCTTTGTTTCATTATTTTAGCTCTCTAGTTCTGCAGCCTTGGAAGGGAAAGGACAATTAAAATTTACTTCTGGAAGATGGAGTCCACACCACAATTGTACACAGATTGCAACAGCCAATGATACCACTGTTCGAGGATGGGATACACGAAGCATGAGGTAATGAGAAATTGCAGTCTTGTTCTCTAAAAAAGACAGTCTCCTTTGGAGATGGATTTTTTCATTGCTCCTAACAATTTTTTTTCTTTTCTTTTAAAGATTAGAAATGTGGCAAAGCTATCACTTATAAAAGGAATGGTTGTGCTTGCATAGCTCATATATTCACAATTTAGTAAAGGGGTTTCTCTGTTTTTTCCCTTCAACTTCAATTCTAACTTGTATATTGAGTTTTACTGAACTATGTACTAAGTCTCAAGATGATTTGTTCAATACATAGGCATTACTTGAATGAAGCTGTTCTGTAATTCAACCTGAAAATGATTTAACATCAGTCCTGACTATGCTATGAACTGTCTTCATAGCATACTATTTAAAAGTAACTTTAATCTCTGAAGGTAATTCACAGGGTAAGTTTCACTCTTCACTTTTCTGATTTTAACAAATAGTATACTATACTATATTAAAGATTGTAGCCTGCTAGTTATATGAAACTACTGAATCTATCAAAACCATAACCGAATCAATTAAGGCTTTGAATATACCTAATAAGGTGTTTTCCCCCCTGCTCAGTTGTGCTTTTGATAAGCAAAGGAGTGATGTTGTGCACATCTGTTGCCATGACTACTAAAGCCTGTGCAAGCTTTTTTAAGATACGCTTTATCCCCTTAGCACATAGTAATTTATCACTAAACCGAGAAGACTGATGTCTTGTAATAACTTTTGTTGCCTTAAAGGGGGATGACTTTAAATTTAGTTCTATGGTTCCTGCCAGCTCAGGGGTGTAGCAATAAATCCCCATGTTTGCCAGCCTTGTGTGTTTTTGCCAAAAAGGTTTATTTAATTTAATACACAAAAGCTAAAAATACAAATATAATAATTAAGTCACTTCCTGTATGCTTGCCATCAGGTTTGAAAGTCCTGTTCTTTGCCCTGTAAAAGGATATATAAAAATCTAACTTCATATATATGTGTATACTTTCATTTATGAAGACTCTTTTAAATGAAGCATACAAGAGAGGAAAGAAAGGACAAAGGAGAAAGTTGGGGGTTTTTTTGTTGCTTTAGAGAAAGCAAAGGAGAAAGTTGCCTTCCTGTGATGTTTTTGAAATTATCCTATTCTTAACATATAGCATGCAGACCTTAAGAGTAAAGCCTGTGTTTCTAAGTAGAAAATGTTAAATACTGTGAAGTCTGCTTCATGCTCTGTCTCATTAGAAAAAGCATCTCTATCTTGCATTAAGTGAATACTCTGAGTAACTTTCATAAAAGATAGATAGTCCAGATGTTAACAAGATCCTCAATTAAAGGGTAGCTTGGTTAACAAAAGCAAACCCCACAATTCTAATTACTTTAAGTGAAGCTCAGATTAGATAGTCCTTGAACCAATTTACAAGTACTAGGCTATGCCAAAGAGCTGTTTGCAACGTACTTGAAAAATATGTGCAAGAATAAGTCTCATCTGCAATTACACTGTAATATGTCTAGAATGATGAGAATATTTGATAATGACTAGTTAGGCTAGGGGTAGGAGTTTAAAGTCAGGGCAGTGTAAGAAGCAAAAAATGAGAGGGGAAAAAAATCAAGGACAGAAAACTGCTATACCAGCAAAGAATAAGAGAGGAGAGATATTAAAGAAGTAGCTAGAATAGCTACTTCCGCAGAGTGTGATTATGATAGCTGTAAGATAGAGGGAGTGAATGATTTTGGACATAGCAAACAAAGAAGGGTGGGGGGAGAGGGGGGAAGAGGTTGGTGGGAAGACTCCTAGACTAGAATGGGAAGCAATCTTAATCAGAGAAGAGCTTGTGAAGCAGAGGAGACAGACACTAGGCTGAATGGATTTAGAGAGTGAATTGTATGAGGAAAATTCAGACTCCAAGAATAAATTCTAAAAAAATATGGAAGAAAAAATATGAGAAGGTGGAGCCAGTAGCTGGAGAAAATGTTTGTGTGATCTGGCCTTAATCTTACGATGTAAGTGGGAAATTCAATGTAGGTATTATTGCTGTAGGTAGGATGATAGAGTGAAAGAAAAGAACATTCATATTTGGGAAGGAAAGGGATCAAGTGGTCAGAATAACAGTTAAGTTGGGCCAAAGGCTTTCATGGTAAGCACTACTGAATGTACAGCGGGCAGTGGTATTTCTTTTTAAGCCCTTATGAGCAATGCAAGAAGTGCAAGAAAGAAGTGAAAGGTGCAATAAAGGAGGAAAGAAGTGTTTTATTGCTGCAAGGATGCTCGAGATTTAAAGGTTTTCCCATAAAGATGTTTCAAGAAATTAAGAGGAAATGTTGAATTTAGATCCCAGAATACCTGGTAGGGAGGTATACTTGAGTGATACCCTTAACCTCTCAAACTCCTAGTGTTGAAGTTGGATATCAAGGTGATATCCTCCATCCCGAGTGACTGCCATAGCTGTCAGGATAGGGCTTAGTATAGGCCTGGTATACTTTGAATCGCTCCTTATGGAGCTACTTTGCTTTGTATTAGTAGTTAGGTATTAACAGTAAGAGACTCCTCTGTCTGGTCTTCAGAGGAGAATATATATACAGCGCAGGAAGTACAAAGTTTTGGTCCATCTGTGTTTTCTGAAGAGAAACATTTTTCATTTAAAAAAAGAAAAAAGCTCACAAAGTGTGGACAAGTTCTAGTGAAGATTGTAGGAGACTCTCAAATCTAAGCAGAACTTTGGTAGATGGTGGCTTTGAGAATGGACATGAGAACAGGTACAGACTTTTCATAAAACTGGTAATGCGATAGCAGAAAGAAACAAAAAAACAACCCGAAGTTTAAGAGGCGAGGTATGGAGGCAAACTGATGGAACGTGATGTTTTGAATAAGGATGCTAGGTTGTTAGTAGTACTACAGATGTTTTCTGAAGTGGTCCACATGCATGAGTATGAGCATGGCTGAGTAGTTTAAGGGCCACGGGTAAATTAATGATAAATGCCAAAGCTCAAGAAGATAAGTTCAAAATAGAGCAATAATAAAAAACTGTTGTTCATATCTGTTGCCTCCTTTGCATCTCAGCTTTTCATGTAGGGAGAACTAGATGTCATAAATACAGAATAGGCATAACTCCTCAGGGGTGGAGAAGCTCTTATCTGAAAATATTGTGGTTTAGTAGTAGCAGACATTTCATAACAGTTGTTAGAAAGCTGTGCTAGAATCATCTGGAACTACTGTTTCCTTTTAGCTCCAGATGATCCTAATGCAAACAAGGAAAGAGCAAAGCTTCAGTGCAAGCTGAGAAATCTATACAAGTCACTGTTGTTAACAGCTGGGATTTCCCTAAACTATGCACTAGCAATGGGAACTCTAGGTCTGCGGGTGTGAAGGGGATTATGCAAGTTTCCAGGGAAACAGATTCCTGTCAGTGGAGTGCGGTTAGCTTTTTATAGACCATTTAATTTTTTTAATGTGTTTTACAGACAGATATATTGCATAGAAAATGCACACGGACAGCTGGTACGAGACCTAGACTTTAATCCCAATAAACAGTACTACCTGGCTAGCTGTGGAGATGACTGCAAGGTGAAATTCTGGGACACAAGAAATGTCACTGAACCAGTGAAGACACTAGAGGAGCATTCCCACTGGTAGAACAAATTATCTGCATGCTGTTTTGTGGGTGGATGGCTTATGTAATTTATTCAGCTAATTATTTTACTCTTTAGGAACAAGGCAAACTAACTATGTTTGTGCTGTTGTGAATAATCATTTTTCTGCACGGAGGAAAGGTTTCAACATGCGAATGTTCCTTGTGTGATTGTAAATGAAGAGTTTAGACAATGTTAGTCTAATTGGCAAGAAACTGTTGTTAACATTGTTGGGAGATAGGGTACACCTTTGAGAAGCACAGCACAGAATGTGGCTTGTAGGGGCCAGCTGGGACACAGGTGTGCCTTCCCAAATTGAGCCTGATCTGCTGCACCTGATATGCAGAAAAGCCCTTGAGCTGTTTTGGTTGCAGCAGCTGCCATCTATCCTTCTGTTGTCGGTTGGTGGAAATGCTCAATAATTCAGTCCCACTTTTTTCATGCTCTTCGGAGCCCTTAAGCCAGAATATGCAAGCGAGTCATTTTATTCTCCAAGATATATTTAGAGCCT
>NW_008795017.1:7703914-7707408 GCF_000699145.1 Aptenodytes forsteri
GGTTAAGAAAAGATGAGCGGTTCATATTTCATAAAATTTGGGTTGGAGTAATTCTTGCAAAATAAATCTGAACCCTGAAGCTACTTTGAGGGGAATGAAGATGTGTATTAACAGAAGCGGCATTTATACTTTTTTCCAGAAGATGAAAAGAAAAGGAATAAAACAAGAATCATAAGACATTTGGTATTAACTTGATATGTAAAATGTAAAAATTGAAGAGAAGTATAATCCTACTTTTGTTTTAGGGTCTATTTTAAACTTTACTGTAAGAATGTTCTGAGATTTTTGTTTAACGGTTATTTCTAATCCGTATTTTGCTTTGGGAAAATTTTTATATTTAGAACTTATATTTATCTGACTTACTAAACAATGAATTGGCATGTACACTCAAGGAATGCTACCACTGAATGGTGTGTTTTGTTCTTTGGATTTTTTTTTTCCCCAAAAACTTATTTGTTGAATTTTAAAGACACCTCATAGAAAACAGATTACATGGAAGCCTAAAAGCCAAATGAAGATGGCAAAAAACAATGGTTGGAATAAGCCATGTCACTTCTATGTGTACTTAAAACATTTAAGTCAAAGATCAATTTTTTAAAAAAATCATTTAACATTGATGCCCTACCTGCCCAGAATAGCCTCTTGTTCTTTTTTATTTCATTTTTTAGGGTCTGGAATGTCAGATACAATCATTCTCATGATCAGCTGATCCTTACAGGAAGCAGTGATAGCAGAGTTATCCTGTCTAATATGGTATCAATTTCTTCTGAACCATTTGGGCATATGGTAGATGATGATGAACTAAGTGATCAAGAGGACCCGCATCAAGAAGAGAAGTATGAAGTTTCCTGAGTTTTATGCAGATGCTTGTAGTTTGTCTTTTCATTGTAATGGTTAACATGCTATTTTTTTGCTGACTAGGATTTTTGTATACAAGCCTTTCAGGTAAGTAGTTCTAATTCCTACTTCATCCTTCTTTACTCAGAGTCTTGGGTGGAATCCACTCTTTAAATCTGATTGGCACGGTCGCTGTGAGTTCACTGGTGGGAAGGGGAAGGTGATGCTGAGGAGCAGTCCTAAAGCCCACTGGATCAGTGAAAAGATTCACTTTAAGGGAGCTCTGGATCAAGTCAAGCACATACAATAATCTGGGTTAAGTGAGAGTTGAAAATCTGCTTTCTGCTTTTTCTGTGTATGTGTTCTAACCTTTAGGAGACGTTACCAGGCTAATGGGTGAGCTTCTGCACAGGCGGAAGAAAGGAAGTATAAATACATTAATTTTTGTAAATTTCACTTACAATATTGCTGACTGCTCTAGAAACCAATAACCCGTTAGACCTACTTCAAGCAAAACAGAACTTTGTTTTTGACTCTCTTGGTAGAGGATAATGCACGTTATTGCAAGCATTTGTAAACGCCATTCCATTTGGGTGTGTGAGGAATTCACATATTTTGCATGTGAATTTTGGAGGGATGGGTTTTTTAGTAAAGAGTTAACTGAAATGCTGAAATAATCATTTTTCATCCTCCATTTTTGTCTGCTTTGAACTTTTTCATTGTGCAATATGATGCTTGTTTTCCTCTCTACTTCTTTAGGAATATATATATATATATGTATATAGGGAGTTCTGTAGCTCTAGTGTGGGCTGAGGCTTTCTAATTTTCCAATGAGCTTACATGGTGATCTTCAGCAAACACTTCCTTTACAAAATGAAAATAATGATACTGAAAGTAAAATACTTTGAGATCAACAGGCTTTAGTCTGTATTTTTCTGTTCTTTGCAACTGTGAATATCCATGTTCTACATGTCTGCACTGAGCAGTTGTTTTGTTACATTTGTTAATTTATTTTAATACACAAAGCTGTCTGCAGTGAAATAGGCAGATTACCTCCTGAACTATCTTTTAAAATGAAGAACAGTCAGATAGGATGAGGAACAAGGAAATTACAAAAAAGATCCCTCAGTTACTCAGCTGTGTTTGCTAGATGTTTCAGTTAAAATTCTAAATAAAGTTTAGGTTACTTCTCTAGTTGCATTTTTAAGGTTGCTCTTGCACCTTTATTTTATTAATAAAGATGTAGTTTTGCTCCAAATAGTTTTGACAGTTTGACTTCACATAAAGGACCTGGAAACTTTTTTTTTAGTATTAAATAAGGAAGCGGTCCCATATATAGAAATAGTTAATTTTAAATGTATAAAATGTTTCTAGAAATAATAGGTGATGTAAGTGTCTGGAAAATCAAGGTATCTAAGTACCTAGAAAGTTGCTCACATCAACAGTACGTACTTTCTAGAACGTAACTAAACTACAGCATTTTAAATATGATGTACCTTTTGGGTCCTTACCTTTGGCTGGGGATTGCTATTTATTCTGTTCTGGATGGAAGATAAAGAGCATTATTGGAAGTGTGAAAGAGACTACGGTTTCCTGTGCGTATATGGTGGGAATGTATTAATATAAATAACATCGCAAGTTAAATAGTGTTCTGACAGATAGTAGGTTATCTGGAGTTCTGAATTTCTGTTGATTGTAGACAGTGTAGGTTGCCTCATTAGCACAAGCAATTGTTTCTAGAATAGGAATTTTTGAAACCAAGAATATGCAAAGCAATACAACAAATATAACTCATCTTTTCCTTTGGCTATGGGATGGATGTAAACCACATCATGAATGAATTGCATAGTAATGATGTAGAGCCCTTGTCCGTTCCCAGAGGCTACAAGAGTATCAATGCTGCTTTTGCTTTTTAAATATATGCTTTTCAGCTGCTAATCTGTTCTCTATAAAACCTGGGAAAGCACATTAGTGTTTTGCAACATTTGCTTGGTACTGTAAGAGTCTTGTTTTGGTTTTGTTTTCTTTTTTTTTTCCCCCTCCTTGTTATGAGTTGAGCTGGAAGGATGTTTGCAAGGTGCTCACCAGCCTTGAACTGTTGCCAGATGAATGTCTGTTTAGCTCTGAGCACACTAGTGAAGCAGGGCATAACAGCTGTTCAGAATACTTGTTAGTTAACCACTAGTGCCAAGTATTTAGGCTTTAGTACCTGTTTCCTGGAGACCTCTTTGAAGAGTCTGTTGCACCTTTCCATGGGTACTGTCTCTTCTGTAAAACACACGGTTTTATTGTATGGTTTGGTTGGGCGTGTAGGGGGTGTGTGTTTTGCTTTGGGTTTTTGTTTTTTTTTTCTTGGGTATGTTCTAGACTTTCAAGAAAGTGTTATATTCTCATGGGTTTCATTTTTATCCTGTTTTGGAGGACATCTGGTTTGTTATTTGTCCTGGTTTCAGCTGGGATAGAGTTAATTTTCATCCTAGTAGCTACTATAGTGCTGTGTTTTGGATTTAGCATGAGAATAATGTTGATAACACACCGATGTTTTAGTTGTTGCTAAGCAGTGTTTATACTAAGTCAAGGACTTTTCAGCTTTCCATACTCTGCCAGCAAGGAGGTGCACAAGAGCTGGGAGGGGGCACAGCCAGGACAGCTGACCC
>NW_008795017.1:7707728-7717220 GCF_000699145.1 Aptenodytes forsteri
TGTGGTTCCTGGTTGCCAACTAGGGTTAAACCATGACACTATTAAAAAAAACACAAATCTTGAAAAAGAAAATGTCTTTTTCAGGTGTATCTTGAAATACACCAGGAAGAGCAGGTGTCTGTACAACTAGTATCTCCAGTCAGTCACCTTCAGACTGAGTGACCAAATCTCTCTCAAAAGAAGGTTAAAATATCAAGTGGAAAGAAAGAAAAAAGCTCTTTCCTCATGGGCTACCTATTTTTCATGTTCTGAATAAAATAACTTGTAAAAATACTCCTTGGATTAAATAAAAAAATGAAGAGCATGTAGCAGTTGTATCTTCAAATTCTTTTTTCTACTTATTAAAAATCCCTATATTTTAAATACGTTGGCTTGTAATACTATTCTACACAGCTAAGACTTCTGAGATCTTTAAGATTCATGACATTTCTAATACATTTTTGAGTAAACTTTCTAATTTTTATTGTATTTCTTGGCTGGAGACAAAACCAAGTAATCTGTCAGTTTAACCCTTCATTGTTCAACCATGTAGAACTATGCATGAGCCTACCCACTCGTTTATTCTTGCCAGATTTTCTCTAGTAAATGCCTAGTTTCTAAGGTTCACAACTGAAAAATAATTATTTGGAGATAACTTTTTTTTTTTTAAGAAAAGAATACAGGTTCATTGAGTAATGAATAGACAACAAAGAAAAAGTTGCAGTATTCTATTCTTACTAAGGAATTATTCTTTGAGGTTTCCCCTTTAGATTTTTGTCCATGTATGTGTTGACATCTTGGACTATATATGCTCCCGTCTTGGAGACCAGAACATGCTTGCATAAGCAATATAACTAGGACTATTGCATGAGGATCTGTCTCTTGTCGCAATCGAGTGACCTGAACTGCTGGTTCAGATAAGAGCAACTAGTTTGCTGTCTCTTCCCTACTTTTTAACTGCTGTTGTTGTTGTTTCTCTCATCAATCATAAAAGTGTAAGAGCAGCCTCCCTGTATCATATGAAAGGTCTCCCTAGCCTGTATCATGTCTCTGATAGCAGCTGAGAGGAGAGATTACAAAAACAGGAAAAGGAGATGATACTTCCCTTGGGTATGCTTCTAGCCCCTGACTATTTGCAGCTCAGGGACCTTTACTGCCTTCTGAATCATCTTTGGAGACTTCTGATTCTTCCCTTTAGGATTTTCTTTTGCCATCAGCCATATTCTTGAGTTTATCTCTTCTCACTAACTGTGTTTTTGTTTGTTCCAAAACATGTTAGCTGTGCATGCACTGCCTTTGTGAAATGTGTCTAGGAGAAATATGCCAACTGCGTTTGTTTTCTTGCACTGAACAAGGAAAGGCTTCAGCACTTTCTGTTTGGGAAGCCCAAAGCGTCTGTTGAAAGTAGGTAGTCTAAAAAGAGGTTTGAGCTGTCCACAGAGAGGAGGTACAGGCATGTGGCTAGAGGAGAGCTATGGTGTATTCTGGTCAAGTCCCTAGTCTGGATAATTTAATGCACAGTTCAAATATGGCAAAAAATTAGTTGAGAAATGGGGAATGAAAAGCTGTACTCCTACCTTAACTTCTAGCACCTTGATCCAGAGGTAGAAAAAAGTGTACAAAACAAATTAGAACAGATGAGGTGAGTATTTGGGGTGCATTTAGCTTTCATCCCCAAAACAAAGCTGGTGTGCCTGGGTAAGAACATAGGGAGTGCTTTGAATGCCTCGGTTTGAACAAAACATTTAAAGCGTGGGGTCATTCCACATCTATGGATGCAACCGATTAAGGCAGGCTTTTCCTTGGCCTCTCTTTCTTTAATGGTTTTGCACTCTGGTGTTGCAAGGACTTCCTCCCTGCAACACTGAACTTGCCTTAATTCCAAAGCTCCTGAAGGCATCCGTCAGTTCCCTTTTAGACACCTGCAGAGCACTGAGAACTGTCTTCCTCCAAAGGGAGGTGGTGACTTATATCCTTTCTTCATTCTTTGGTCATCCAAAATCGTTATGTTAGTGAGTGAGTCTATATTTGGTTGTATTAAACCAGTCTGACAGTCATTTTAATTCTACATTGCTATTTCTTAACAATAAACAAAAACTACCAGGTTCTTGCAGCTTAGTGTGACCATTTTTACTCACCAATCAGGATTCCTTTTCTTTAGTTAGTGCAACATATTTATTTGCTTTATTGGTTTGAATTTTAAACTCTGTAGGCCTCTGTTTGGTATGCTGATGATACACAGCATGAGAAGACCATCTGCTACCTTGGGAGCACCAAGAGCAAGGTACATGCTGCATCTACAGCGGTGTTTTCATTCCTCATTACTTCTATGGCCAGAACTTTGTGACAAGGCTCAATCGATAATAGAGGACTTGCTTTTTAAGAGAAAAATCCTTTCATGTATCCATACCAATGATAAGGTTTATGTGGTCAATAGCATTTTGAGCTTATACATCAGTCCTGAAAAGGAAGCCACCCTTAAACTTTAATTTTGCAGAATGAGCTACCTGCTCTTTTTGGGGTTTAGAGGCTTAAGGTGTCTGCTCTGTTTTCGCTGGCAGAACTGATTACTAAGGTCAGTATGCTGCCTTCTCCCTTATGCTACATTTTTTGATGATATGGTCTAAACTTATACTTATCTTTGTTATCTATTGAAGATTGTACCAGAAATTCACATTAGGAAATACATTTTTTAGTGTTTTTCTTGAAGTCTTATGTTTCCATCTTTTTCACAATAGATGTTAGCCACCCTGTCCTTTGATAAAAACAGAACAAGATCTAACACAAGCACTTCTCACCATTTTGTGTTTAAAGCTGAGAGATGTAAAGGATTGGTCCTTCCAGTACAGAGTATCTCATTGAGATAGTGAAGTTTTTAATGAGATTTTAAGTGTAGGAACATCTTCAGCAATCGGAATGGGCCAGAGAGAAAATGGTGGCTGGCCTCTCTGTAGAAAGATATTTCCTTCAAAATTCCATCTAAAGGAGGTTGTGGTTTCTACTTTTTGTGATAGAAATGTGGTTTGGAGCCTTTTGAATAGTAAATCATGTGGTTTCACAGTAATACATACGAACTGTGTGATCTAACATAACACCTTTGTATAGGCATCCGTGACTTCAGGAGAGTGAATTTTTAACGTTGATATTTTGAAAAGTATTTGCCAAACGTTCATGATAAGGCAGGCTTTCAGTGTATTTTCACACAGCTGCCAGTAGTGTTAATTTTGATGATACTCTGCTTGTGGTATTTATGTCTTGGAGAACTCTAGAAATCATAGGGTTATGCTATGGAATCAGCCAAGAGACTCAATTAATTAAAACAGCTTAAATAGTTTCTGTTTTGGGGAATGCCAGTATTCAGGACTTTACTTGGTTGGATGTGTAAGAAGCTGGGCCAAATCTAGTGCAGCAGCTCTTCCCAATTCCTAGACTATTCTGCTTTAAAAACATGTGTGTTTTCTGTACTATTTATTTCTTTAACCTTCATCAGCAGATATATTCCCTCCTTAATTTATTTTGCGTATTAGGACAGCTATGAAACCTGTTATATTAAAATATGCATTTCCTGTTTTTAAAGATGCTGTTTTCCTGTAGAAGCAGTTCAGAAGGCTGGTTTTTCAAGTTAAAAAAAGATAAATGCTTTCAATAGTATGAATGGCCAATTACTATACATAAAAATTGTGTTCCAGTATAAACATCCTTGAATTCTGTTTTCCTTAACAGAGTGAAAAAGGAAGTAGTGTGTTGTCTAAGCTTACCAGAAACAAAATCTTACAGTTGCTAAGTTTTTTCCTACAGTTAAAGGGAAGGGGCATCCATGGGCCTTGTTCTACAATCCAATGGCATGCTTTTCAGGATTAATTTTGGTTGCTGCAGTACATGCTGCTGCTCTATTGAATCACATCTATTTCATAGTAATTTTTAGATTAAAGAGGATTTAATTTTGACTGTGATATGGAATTAATGATTTTTGGTGACTCTGAAAAACATATTTTATTGAACATTGTGGTGACAAAACAGAATCGCAAGCACTGCAAACTTAAGTGGTTGTTAGCATGAGAAGTAATTGGAAATAACAGCTCTCTACATGAAAACAATTATCCAAGGCTTAACAGGCTTCTCTCTCAAGTCTGTAACACAATTAACCTCAAAGTTATCTAGTAAAATGAAAGCTCGTCTCCCTTCATGGGAGAAGCTGGTAGGGGTCGTGCTATGTGAGTAAGACTACAAAGAGAAAGCAGTCCCGTTTCAGCTCTGTGTGGCACAGGTCTTAAATTTATGCAGGATGCAGGTAGAGATTACACATTTCTTACTATGAGTTCTTGATGACATAAGAGTTTGATGCCTTGTCAGTTGATGCAATGCAAGAACGTATATAGGAGAGAAAAAGGTATTTTAGTCTGGCCAGAAAAAGTCTTTAAAATAGTACAGGAAAATGAGAAACGAAAGGAACTTTTTAAGGGGCAGGGAGATTTAGGACAAGGAAGAAAATAGGTTACTAAGCTTGCCAGGCATAACAAGTGATTACCAAGTATGCTTATCAAATATAGTCTAGTCAGACTGCTTTATCAAGGGATCAATAGGCCAAGCACCTAAACCTGTGGTACACTAAACTAGCTATAGCATAGCAACTGCATTTTTGCACCCATACCCTGCAGCTTTTATGTAAAAACAGAAATCTCTGTGTTTTGGCAACAACCTGAATTATATGTATTAAAGTAGCACAGAAGAAGGTTTACTTCATATCCACCTCTGTACAGGTACTCTTCCTGTTTCTGAACTTTAACTGGGAAGAAATTTAAGGTCCTGAACTCTCCTCTCTGTTCCAAAACCTGCCAAAGATCTGCTGACTTTATCCCAGTATCTAGTCCACTTCGAATGTCCTCCTCTTCTCTGCCTGGTGTTATGCATCTAACCGAAGGCGGCAAATAACCTGGGCATTGTCATCAGGAGTTGGTAACTATGAAATGAGAAGTTTCTGAGATAAGAATAATGCACATGAACGTATAGCAGTATTCATTTAGTCATTGCTACATTATGAATAGAGTATTAGAAAAAATACACTCATCAGTGCTATGATATGTTAGGCTCTGAAATTACCTACTGTATGTTAAGGAGAGATAAAATTGTAGCAGCTGATAAAAACAGAAGGGTGATTAAAATATCTAAATAGACAAAACCATCTTAAGATAAATACAAGTTGTTTTGTATGTGTTCCACCAGTATGCGCTGTGACCAAAATCATCTTTTTTTCATACTTTTTTTTTAATATATATATATATGTTTAATGTTTAAAAATGCGTAATGGATGGCTAGTTTATGATTAAGAGTATCTTCTTCAAAGTAACAACACAAAACTAGTTGCATCATTTCAAAAGTCTACTATTACTCTAGCTGGAGAAATAGTCAGCACCTGACCTCATGAAGGTCACGCTGAAAAATTTCAGCTCTTTATACTGAAACTTCAGGCTTGTCCCTCAGTTCACTATGTGTTTAAGGATCAGCATATACTCACGAGCTTTGTTGGATCAAGGCCCAGGTGCTCAGTATCATGAAGTACCAAACACCACGCTACACTATGAGATCACTTGCAGCAGCCCCATCGCTCCTCTCTGACTGCAGAGTGAGTTCTTGCAACAAAAGTTGTTTTGCATTAACAGTTTCTAATGTTTGCAGTCACATCTCTCTGTCTGTCTTTGTTTATTTTGCTAATCAAGTTTATTTGGCTTAGGAAGTTGTAAAAGCTATTCTCAAATAACTGAAGCTTGCTGATCTCTTTCCAGACATGAAACCCTAAATTTTATGTTTTCTTCTTTTGATTGTGAGGATGAATTTAATATTTTAAATCAATACTTTAGGACTATCTGCAAACTAGATGCCTTATCCAAACTCTGCTTAATCTTTCTAAGGAGTGTCTACCCTTTTTTTCGATAGCAACAAGCTCATTGGGTTCAAAGCTGTAATAATGAAAGGCATAATGGCTTGGTTTATTCAGCTTTGTAATCCTCTAAGGCAGTGCTGACTGAAGGTTGAATAAACACTGGGTTTATGATATTGGTAAACTCTTAGGAGATAAAAAATTGAGGATAAAATCTTCCCAAAACTAATCAGATATTAATATGCAATAAAATTAAGCAAATACTTTTTAAAATCCTTCAAAATAAAATTTGATTTCTGACTTATATTATTAACCCCTTAAATATAGGAAAATACAGAAATGACACAAATGGGCAGTTCTGTTTCCTAGATAGTCACTAATTACTTGGTTCAAGATAGTCTTGATAGTCTCACCGATAGTCTCAAGATATGACTGTGCTATGAGGTAATGGTGTATCACTGCAAGATGTGAACATACAGAGCTCTTTGAAAATTGCTTATCCATAATGATTATGCAGCATCTAGGGTATTGCAGTATAAATTATTGGGTTCAATCATCTGAACTAAAGCACAGCTTTAAGTAATCATTTTATACATAGCTGTGTGACACCAGCTGAGCCTAACTGCCTTCAGTCACCACTTTTAACATTAGCAGTTAAGCCATCTTAAGGAAGCTAAGACATTCAGAAAATAAACTTTATCTGAACCCTCTGTTGCTCCCAGGAAAAAGCCATTTGAATTTTAATGCTCTCATTCACAGACTGTCTAGATCCACCCAGTTTTATTTCACAGTTCTGTGGTCTGTATCAGACCTTTCTGGCAACCACTACTTACTGCAAAAATGGAGTCTCAAGGCATCATACATGTATCTTAGACAAATTATTAATAACCTAACAGAAATAATGTTTTCCACCATTTCAAAACCAGTATGCGCTGTGACCAAAATCATCTTTTTTTCATACTCTTTCTTTTTTTTTTAATATATATATATATGTTTAAAAGGTATTTGTTACCTTTCTTAAATAAATGTCAGTGTCATAGCTGTTAAGTCTAACTTCTTGCATTAACCAAGTTATATTTAATATCTGGGGAGTTAGGAGAGTCTGAGCTGATTCTTTAATAAAAATGTGTAAAAGCTGTGTAAAAATTCATTGAGAGTAAATAGGTTGTTGTGGGACTCAGAAATTGAACAATTGTAAGTATCTTAGATTCATATAGATTCAAAAATAGTATCCTCAGCCTATTCTTGGATTACCAAAAAAAGCATGCACATAGCCAAAATGCAGACAAATCTGAGGTGTTTTCTTGGAAGTATCTTAGCATGGGGTAAGGTAACCTGTCTCCAAGAGATTCCTGTTGTGAGGAAAAAAAACCACCACAACCAACCTTGCTCTTTCTGTTTTTTTAATTATTTTGAACAATCTTTCACATGCATGAAATAAATTCTGCTCTTTGTTCCACTAGCAGAATCCTTCTGGGCTCAGTACCCATTATGTAATTTAAAGGCTAATCTGTTTTCATTCTGTTTGTAAAGGATGCTTATGGACAGTTTCTTCTGGATCTTCTGTATCATTCCTGAGACACAGGTCATTCTGAGTGGTTTGGGTTTTTTTTTTCATCCTGATTATCTTGTATAGTACCTAGATCTTTTACACCAAGTGATCACTTCCATAAGGATTTTCTCATATTCTCAATAACTGTCTCAAGGCTATGCCGTTCTTATGCACAAGCAGTCTATACATAATGTTATCATAGATCTACACTATTTAAAAGAAAAAAACCCCACCAAACACTGAAGTCATGTGGCCTGAAGAACTACATGGAATAGCATGCTTTTTTTTTCTGGGAAGGCACAAAATTACTTTCATACCCAGGAAGAAATTCAGTGTATAGACAATAATAAAAGTTAAAAATTGTGGTTACAAATGGAAATGCCAAACAGAAGTTCATCTACAGGCTTCTTTCCTGAACACTCATTCCCCTATGACTTCTGTAAATTAAATTAGATTAACTGTGTTATTTAAATGAAATGCTGAAACAACTCTGAGCATACAGAAAATAGTATCATCTAGAAGCTTATTTGCCCTTGTTTATCCAACCTTTGGTTAACTGAGACTCCTGGTTAACTGAAACACGGTCATGTCCCCTGACAGCCATGTGCACCATGCATTACTCCCCTGCTTATCCGGAGAGACATTTGAAACCTTCAGAATAATGGAGTTGTGGGTAAGTGGGTGAGCACCGTGTGAAGCACATTGCCGTCTGGGGACATGACCAACTTTCAGTTAACCAGGCATGTCAGTTAACAGGAAGTTAGAAAAACACATTGCAGGAGATGAAGTGTCTGTGTGTGTGTGTGTGTTTATTAGCTCTCTGCTGTTAGATGGTTTGTATCAAAGTACATATTCAGGAGAACTGCAAAACAAGCCTGCTCTTTGCAATTAACCAGGGGCTCCATGTTGTTTGTGCTATGACCTTTTTTTGTTAATTGACCTTAAATGTAGCATAAGTAAAATTATAAAAGTCCTTGAAACTAAATATCTGAAGCTATTCTGCAGTATCAGACTGCTTTTGGTTTATTCATTAAATTCAGTTGAATTTTAATTGCAATGTTAGGTTCACAGCTGGTTAGGCTGGCTAGGTGGAGCAGCGATATCCTGCAAGCGATTCAAATGTGATACTATATACGCTTTGTGATCGTAGAGACACGTGCTTTCAAAGAGCAGCAGTAAAGGGCAAAGACGGCCAATAACAACACTTCATTTCTGTAGTAGCAGCATCTGTTTAAATGATTGAGCAGCATTCACAAGGCTCTTTGGCTTTGCTTTCTGTTAGGAGGATTGCAGCTGTAATACAAGGCTCTTTCTGGGAGGCAGGGAGATGCTTCTGAAAGGCTGACTGATTCCTGTCAGACAGAGGTGTTCCTCTGTGGGTGAAGGAGCTCTAAGGCCATCCTCTGAAAACTTACCTACCCTGTAGCTACAGAATAATGTGCTGTGGTTTTGCTGTGAGAGGAGGGATTGGCTCTGTGAGTGGAGGGAAGAAGGGCTGTTCTCAGCTAGCAGAGCGCAATCAATGACTCTTGGGTGGTTTGGACTTCAGAGAATTGCCTGAATCTGTTCTTAAATATTTGCAATGCAAAAGAGAATTGTCTGTGTCTCATGATGTAGGTGACCAGGAGCTTGGGTGTTGCAGTGAGCGGTAAGGTATACAATAATAGATGAGAATCCTTTGTTGTTATAACTCTAGGAACAGGAGATAAAAATTAAAGTGTTCAGAGTGGTGCCTCCATCTTCCTTCCATTACTCTGGAGAGAATGGGTCCAGGATTGCAGCACAGGAGAGACTGTGATGTTAAGGACTGCAACTTCTTACCTGCCTACTCGTCTCTAATAAGATTATATATTATTGTAAGAATTCAGTGAACAACAAAGGGGGAAAGGGAAGGGTGGAGCATGGTGAGAGAAAAGGTGTTGATAGAAATATGTGTTTAAGTGCATTCAGATCATACCCTGTAGTTGAACTTGCTTTAGAGCGAGAGAGAGATGCTTACTGTGTAGGTTCTGACAGACTTGGAAATGCACTGAAGTTGAGAATAACAGGTACTTTGTCCCTGTAAATGGAGTTGTCCTGGTTT
>NW_008795017.1:7720403-7726400 GCF_000699145.1 Aptenodytes forsteri
CGGGTGCTGAGCAATTGTACTGTGCATCACTTGCTTTGTGTATTATTATTATTATCATATTATTATTATTATCATTTTATTTCAATTATTAAACTGTTTTTATCTCAACCCATGAGTTTTTCTCACTTGTGCTCTTCCAATTCTCTCCCCCATCCCACCGGGTGGGGGGAGTGAGCGAGGAGCGGCTGCGTGCTCAGTTGCCGACTGAGATTGAACCACGACAGGAGTCTTTAACATTGACTTGACTCTGATGTGTTATCTAAAACACAGATACATGCAGATATCTGGTATAAAATATTTCCTACTACTGCATTCTTGTACTTTAAATGGGAGGTTGCGTATCTAGATATTAGTGATACTTAATGTTGCCTTTTAAATCAAGTGTGTTCACAGATCCTTACTATTTTCTTTTTTTTTTTGTCTTTTTTTCTTCAATTTTAGGATTAAAGAGCCCCTTCAGGACAGTGTAATAGCTACCTATGAAGAACATGAAGATAGTGTATACGCAGTTGAATGGTCCTCAGCAGACCCGTGGCTATTTGCCTCTTTAAGTTATGATGGGAGACTTGTTATTAACAGGGTTCCCAGAGCTCTTAAATATCACATACTGTTATAATTTGTTTGGATTATGGTGGGGTTGTTATCTTGATGTACACAATTGGTAGGTATTGTTTAGGGTTTTTTCAGGATCTATTTTTATTAAGTATAAATGTAAAAATTTTGTTAAGAATATCTGTACTAATGTAGACACTTAATTTGTCTTTTGTATTTGCCTTGGAAAAGTATGATGCATTTTCTAAAGGCTGTGCTAGTTAGATTTTTTTTTTTTCTTTTTTTGAGGGGCTAATCACTTTGTGAATTATAAAGTTTCTGGAGATATTGGGTACTTCCCATACTATTGCTTTATTACTTCAGCTTTATGCAAATATGGTGGATTACAGAGGTGGTGTTATGCTGATATAAAACTGGGACGGTGTAGGGTGCATGTAGCAGAAGCGATCTACTCATTTACAAGAATAATGTTTTATCTCGTTTACAAGAATAATGTTTCTACTCATTTACAAGAATAATGTTTTATCTTTCTGATATAAGCAGCCTTCTGCTCTTAGCTAGGGCCACATTCTGCTAACTATTCTGGTCATTCTTCGATGTTTATAGATACAGCTTGGAATGGTCTTAAAAGGCTTTCTTAATTCAGTCTAATATTTTAAACAGTTTTTCTCCCATTTTGCATATCCTAAGAAGAATTGTTAATCATGAAGGTGAAACCTTCAAAATATATTTTTCATTTAAGCCTTATGGTAGTATCAACAAAATACCATCCTTTAATTAGCAAACTAAATGCAATTTTGAGCTATGTGTTGTTATTGGAAACCATATTAGTCTTTACCGAAATCTCTTATATTCTCATGTAATGTATTATCCCATGTTTATAGAACTTGTGCTGTAGTGCTGTAGTGTATTTTGAGGGACTCTGGAGCTATGCCACTGTTAACCTGAAAAATCTCTTTAGTATTTGTAAGTAGTCTCTCTTTCTTATCCTTTCGGCTCTGTGCCATTCTGCAGTATGCTGACATGATGTAGCAGGCTTTCAAGTAAGCACAAAACATCCTTTGCTATATCCTACTCTTTGCAATACCTGACCTAGGCATCGGTGAATCTCTTGTTACAAATGCTGAGAACAGGCAGATGCTGCCCTGCAGGAGGATGTAGGTGGAAGGCATGGTGAAACATGCCTGAATGTACCGACACCCCCCTTCCCCTTGCATAGCCTGTCATTATGAAAATTCTGCTGCTGTTCTTTGTGCACTCAGACTAACCTCAGCAGTAATTACTCCCTGTTGCCTTTTCATCACTATTATTTCCCATTAACTTCAGAACCTGGGTACGTGCGATGGTGTTGGTTGTGGTAGTATTGTGTAAGACCACTCTGAAGACATGGCAAGAACATGGGATGGAAAGATCAATACCAGCCTCTTCCCGTGATTCCTCCCATTGCTATGGCAACTGTTGGTGTTAGTGTTGAGGGACAGCCTGCTGCTCACCTTTGCTTGTCCTTACCCACTCTTGGATCGAAATATGTCCAGATATGATTTGTTGTGTATACACAGCTGCTTCTGTGAGAACACACTTTGAGAGCGTGACTGACTGCTGTAGGCCAAAACATCCAGAAAAGATGAAAGTTGAATTCTATTTTTGACTTTCTTAAAGAGCTTGTTTAGAAGAGTTCATAGCAGTGAAGTAATCTAATTAAATCATCTGTACTATTGTTGTATTTGTGTTACACTGCTGCCTGTCTGCTCCAGAGTGAATGCTTCATTGGAAATTCTTATGGTCTCATTTTCTGCATTAAGATTTTAAACTTGTGCTATTTCAAATTGTTTCAATCTGTAATTAGGCATGAGCTATTCACCTGTGTACTGTAAAAAAAATTACATTTCCAAATCAGTAGTGCTTCAGTTGTCTGAATATCAAAATCCTTGGTTGGGCTGCAGCTTTATATGTGGAGCTTTCAATCTTCAGACACAAAACCTTGTTTGTTTTTTGGTTTGGGGTTCCCCCCCAAAAAAAAACCCTGCAGTATATCTTTAGTATGCAGCAGAAATCTTTAAAACTTTCTTCACATTAGCAATAAAGGTCTAATGAAACTTTATTGTCTGTTAATGTATATGGCTTGCAGTGTGAAGGTGACAGGAAATTACGTAACAGTGTGTGGGATTTGATTTGATTTTTAACATGTAATAAATGCAGGACACGTTTCAGACTAATTTTGATGTGGCTGTATTTCCTTTAATATTGTAAGCTTATATAAGCTGGAAAGCTCTGTAAACAAATGATATCAAGAAATATTTTCTTTTGTTTTAGTTTTGTTAAATGTGTATAATATCACTCAATAGGGAAGAAGAGAGGGAATAAACACTGGGAAGGAAGGGAGTAGCAGGTCGAATTTGAATGAAATGCGTTACAGTAGAATCAAGAGAGCGGGAAGGGTCAAGTTTTAATCATTTTCAGCTGTCTGTAAAGCGGGATCTGAGCTACATGTACAGCACTGGCAGCAATATGGAAATGACCTTCGGAAAGGGAAGGCTTTTGACAAGGTTTCATCCCAGGCTGTTAGGGAAAGCAAGCTGCAATAGGATAAGAGGAAGGGTTTAAAGATGGTTAAATAGCTGATTAAAAGATAGGAAATTGGAAGGAGGAATAAATCATCACATTTCATGGCAAAAAGAAATTACCAATGAAGTCTTGCAATGATCTGTGCCTAGGCCTGTGCTTTACAGTATACTCGTGACCTTTTTGGAAAAACGGCTGCATAGAAATATGGCAAAGTTTGCAGATGCTGTTCAGAGCAGTAAAGATGACCGACTGAAGAATTGTGGAAGGGCCTTACCTCATGCAGTGGCTGGATGATAAAATGGTAGATGAAATTCAGAGCAGGAAATGTGAAGTAACGGATATAGGAGAAAACAGTAATTTTGCATAACTACTGGGGACCACCAGTGTACGGTTATTGCTACTTGGAAGTAAGATCTTAGGGTTTTCATAGATCTTTAAAAATGTCAGCTTAATAGAAGTTAAATTTTTAATTAAAATGTTGGGAATTACTGGAAAGCAAATAGAGATGAAAATAAAGCATTGTTAATCCATTAAATAATAGGTATTTATAATTCTGTGGTGTATGTGCTGCTTGAATACTGTGTGTAGTTCTGGTTTCTTCCATCTCAAACCCAATGTAGTAAAACTGGGAAAGATTTTAGAGGAGGGTGACAGCAATGATGAATAGCATGCAACACCTGTATGAGGATAACTAAATAGACTGAAAGGCAGATGGTTGAGAGAGAATGATAAAAGTCCATAAAATCACAAGTGGCAGAGGGAGAGAATGAATAGGGAGTGATTGTTCACTGTCTCTCCTGATACCAGAACTAGAGGTTATTAAATGGAATCTGCAGGTGGTGGCTCAAAGCATACAAAATGAGGTGGTCTCCACAGGCGTGCAGGTGAGCTATGGCACTCCTCTTTAAGAACCCCTTCCCCCTGAAAAAAAAAAACCAAAAAACACAACACCCAAAGAAACAAAACAAAAAAAAATCTCATTAATGTTAACTTTTACATGACTTGAAAGTCACTGAACCGGTTGAAAGATGAATCCATTAAAGGCTGCTAATAATAAAGGCAGAATCTCTATGAGGTGGTCTCCACAGGCGTGCAGGTGAGCTATGGCACTCCTCTTTAAGAACCCCTTCCCCCTGAAAAAAAAAAACCAAAAAACACAACACCCAAAGAAACAAAACAAAAAAAAATCTCATTAATGTTAACTTTTACATGACTTGAAAGTCACTGAACCGGTACTTGAAAGATGAATCCATTAAAGGCTGCTAAATATAAAGGCAGAATCTCTGGCTTAGAAAATCCTTTTCAACCATGAATTGCTGGACACTACAAAGAGTACTGGCAGAGAATCCCTGTGTGCTTGTCCAGTCTTTACTTACCTCCCTGGACATGTGCTATTTGCCAGTAAAGGTAGAAAATAGAAGTTAAAAATAATAACTTACTCTCTAAAGCTTTGTCTCTAGTGCTGAGACAGCACGTTGCTCCTGCATGTTTTTCTCGCTCAACTGTTTACTCTGGTTGTAAGTTGTGTTTTAGGGGATTTCAGAAAATATGCATGTCTCAGATGAATTTCTTACAGAATCTCAGTATTATTTCTGGAAACTACCTTGTCACAAAACACTCCTTGGCAGTAAGACTGTGGAGGCAAGCTGATTTCTGTACAGTAAGGAGTCCATCACCGCTTCAGAAATTCAAATCATGGTCTAACTGATCTCACAGCACTGGGTTGTTTCAATGTCTCATAGAGAATGCTGTTTATACAGTCACATATCAGCATGGGTAAGCACATAATTGTTGTGTTTTCAAACGAACACCTCTTAAATGATTTTTTCTTTCTTTGCAGATTGTGTCCAGGTAAGAAGCTTTAATAGGTTTTGGTTTTGAAAAAGTGAATTATGGTATTCCTTAAAAATGTCAGATTGTCAATGTTGCCATCTAAAAACTTGTTTTATTCCAGATTTGGTGCTGAAAATCTTTTCTTTGTCACCAATGTAATATACATGTCTGGTATGGAATTACAAAAATGCTTGAGATGTATTTTTATTCCACAGAAAGTGAATTATTGAAGGAGAAAGGAATTGATAATGTTTTTAAAAAGGTTTTGAGCGTGACCTAAATGAAACTGACCAAAGTCAATACAAGTCTTGGCCATTTAATGAGAAGCTTGAAATAACAATCTGTTTCACTTGAACTAAAAATGGTACTAATGTCAAATTAAAAAACCCCACAACCGAACACTGAAAAGCAAAACCCCTCAGTACTGACCTGGACTGTGGTGTCAGTGCTAAAATTAGCCTGACCTGTACTGAAGCCCATGAAGTTAATGAACTGCTTGTCAACATTAGAACTAATGAAGAACATGTATTGGATGGCATGGGTAGACTCGACGTTTGCTCTAGACCAATTCTCCTTATCTCATACCTTTTCATTTCATAAAGGTGAGTGGAAATAAGAAGCCATATGATCTGGATTACGCTTAACACTAAAATTAGTTGAAAACAGTGTTTTGTAAAGAATTAAGCTGCCTGAGCGTTGTATTTTCCAACTGACAACAGAAAGCATTAGTTCTGTATTTGCCTCTTCATTTGTAATTCCCAAATTTTACAGCCTGGTACCTCTTGCAGTATTTGAGACTGAAATTCTGCAACTTGTTTAAGATGGCCTTCAACAGTGTCGTCTGACTATAGTCAGACGTGGTAAGACACCATGAAGTAGATACACCCTTGACATAACTGAAGCAATGAAAAGTAGGTAATGATAACTGTTAAGATCAGTATTTGGATACAAGGTCATAATGCTGTAGAGCTGCTATTTGTCTTCACAGAGGATGTCAAGAGTTTTGGTGGGTTTTTTTTTTTTTGCTTTTCCTAGGGGGTATGAAGA
>NW_008795017.1:7726449-7800014 GCF_000699145.1 Aptenodytes forsteri
GCTGCTATTTCTTCACAGAGGATGTCAAGGGTTTTGGTGGGTTTGTTTTTTTTTTTGCTTTTCCTAGGGGATATGAAGAATGTGCTTAAAACTTTGTTGTGGAGCCTGTGGTATGAATGCCATTCTGTGGCTGCAGAAAGCCTATGATTTCTGGAATAGCAAGTGAAGTGACTGAGAGAAAAGTGCAAATCAGTTTTTAGAGAAGCCTGCTCTTCCCATAATGGGAGCTGCTGGGTATGAAGCCATGGATACTCTCCAGAACAATTTGCACATTGCTCCTGCTCATTCCACCTGCCACTTTGGTCAGTGAGGAACTAGTGAAGTGAGAAGAAAATGACATGCAAGAGATTTGGAGAAAAGGCAAAGGAGAAGAAAAAGTAAAAGGAAGACTGACAAATTCAGAGTGAAAAGTGAATTGAAAAAGACAAGATCAGGGAAAGATTGGTTTGGAAAACAAATAGGAAAGATGGAAGAAATTGGCAGTAAATGAAGTAAAGAGAAAGATACAGGGATAAGGAGTGAAAAAACGGAGAATAATTTTTGTTTGCTTCTTTTAGCTATGATACTAAAGGTCCTTAAAATCTTCCATGTTACTCTCCCTGTGTTAACTGATTTAAGTGTTAGAGAATTGCTGGTTTACATTGCAGCATTTTAGTTCTGATATTGGAGATGGTTCATGCAGGATAGTTGCTGTCAAGTTTGGCATAAAGCAACATCTTCTTGTTGATCCATAAGTTGTTAGTCCTAACTCATAGGTTTTAAGGGGTTAGGATTTTCAGCTGGTCATTATTCTTTTCAGAGATCAGGTTGTAACTGCACGTGAGCAGCTGTAGTCCGTTTCAGTGCAAAGTTATCAGATTGGGTAATCAACCCAAGGGAGCAGTACCCTGAGAGGCAGGAAGAAAACTTCAAGTGGTCTGTTTCTTGAGTCATGCTAGTTAGATCTGCAAAAGCATCTGTTTATGACAGACACTGTTTATTCCCCTGTTTATGACTTCAGGGGAGCGTCCTAGTGAGAACAACTCGAGATGTTAGATGTGATTAATAAAGTATCTGAGGCACATCCTCCCTTCCACACTGACTTACCTTACAGCAAAAGAATTCTGAGCTGTTCTTGAGAAAATCCCCCTTGTTTCGGTGCTACAGCTTTTGGTGCTACAGTAGCCCCAGTTTCATAAAGGGGTTTTAGTGCTCCAGCACAGAAGATAGCTTTGGGAAGAAAGAGATGAATGAGTCTTACTAAATCCAGGAGCCAAGCTCCCTGTGTGGAGGTGCATGGCAAATATGTGGGTTGCTGTTGCCCTGAAGCTATAGCAACAGCTGCCAAGCAGCTGGGCTGAACAGGGAGGACCTCTAATGTACCTTCTCAGCAAATTGTCCATTTATTCTGACACTGCCCTGAGTTCAGGATTTTGGCAGGAGAAACTATGGAAAAGCTTTTAAACAGAATGAATTTAGAAGAGTATGGGAAACCTTGGAAAACCCAAAGATATCACATACTAATCGGCAAGTCTAGATGAGCTGAATCCTGGGGTGGTAATAGACTTGGCAGACAAATTCTCTGAACCACTGCCAGTTTCTAAAAATTTGCAGAAGACTGAGAAGAGAAGAAAGACTGGAAAATAGCAGAAATGGTATTGATGTTTGGAGCTATGTGGAACAGCAGTGCATGGAGTTGGATAAGGAAACATATTTCAGAGTGAGGAAATTTTAGCCAAATTATGAATGTTTTATTTGTTTTTTTTTTACTTAGTTTTTTTTATAAACACCAGTCAAAATACTAGCAAATATCAGAAATGATGTGATCGCATCCATGCGACAAAGTGTGGATTATCCGTTGTGTTACACAGAATAGCCAGAATTATAAACTGAATGTTTGTATGATTTCCCTTAGACCTCTCTGTTTTCCAAAGAGGATGGGTGGAATGTAGTATGTAATGGTAAATTTAACTTGTCTTCAAACACACATGAAAAAAACCCAACCAACCAACCAAACATATTCTCTTAGTTTCTTATAATGGGGAAAAGTTTCTGCTAAAGTAAGTAATGTACCATCCTTTGACTCTGTGCCTGGAAATTGGGGTGGGGGGGCGGGGCGGGGGGAGAGAGAATACCTGAAACGTGACTTTGCAGAGATTGTGAACAAGAATAATCTGTTTTCCAGCATGCAGCTGGTAGGGTAAAACACTCACTTGAGTACTTTCAGCCGTGTCTCAGTATACACATATCAGTATTTTAAGCAGAAGTTACCTATCTAAAACTGCTTCCAAAAAAGGATTATGCTACTCAGGATAGTGATATACCAGCACAAGCAGGAAAGCATCTTCTTAAAATTAAGAATGTTTCCTTATCCTTAGGAGAGTGGCTGCATAACACATTTATTTGCAACTACAAAAGAGTTTGGCTTGGGTGCATACATGTCTGCTGATAGAAGCTGGTGTAGTTGGAGCCATAGATACTTTGATGCTGTTGCTTTTTTTCTATAAGTCAGTCTGGGTAAAATGGGAGAGTTCTGGTAGATGTATTAATATTGGAAAGTCTGTTAGGAAAAGCACAAATGAAAGCTTCATCACAATGGGAGCTGTTTAATCCTTCGCAAAACAAATACCAGAGAGCTTCAACAACTGTTCTGACCATCCTGTCAGATGTGAGTGACAGTTACTTGGATTCAGTTTCCTAGATAGATGCATATTTCTGATCTGTGTTTTAATCATCTATTTTCAGTGTTAATGCTGTTTGAAGATATTCAATCTATTGTTTTAATGACTTGGATAAACGCGGTACAATTTCCTGTTGCAGTTCATAGGCACTTCTTGTAAGACAGAGGGAAAAGCTGCTTTTGTTTTTAAGTCTCTTCATGCCGCTGTAACAGGAGGTATTCTGGTTTCTATTCCTGTGTCCTATACCTCAAGGCTTAAATCAGAATTTAAATTGTGCAGGTTTTCAACTGGTCATTGCTGAGGGCTAAGAGCTGTGGATGAAGGCTGAGCATGACTGACGTGTTCATATTCATCAGAAAACAGTCAGCTGGAGAGAACAAGGGAGTAATTGTTGCAGTGCTCCCTCCCTCACTGCTTGTGCAGAAAGACATGGGCTGCAGGGAGGAAGCTACCTGAGGTTATTAAGATTAATACTGCTAGAAATTCCAATCAACTCGCACAAGGCTGCTCCTCAAGGCTGTCAGATGCCTACTGCTTTCTCAGATTCAGGCGGGGCCACATCAATTTTGAATTTCCCAACAGAGATTGCTATGATTTATGAGTTGAGGAGGCTGATAAATGTGGTTAGTTGAAGTGTTCATGAAATAATTGAATCAGAATAATTTCAGTCAGCTGTGCTCAATTTATTTCTCCGATAACCACAGGAGGGTGCAATTTTGGATTGGGAGCTTCATCTCAAGGATTCCTATCACAGAAAAGACATTGTGGAACCTGGAATAAGAGCAACTTAATTTTGCTGCCAGGCCTGTATGATAGCCTTATAAGCTGACTTAAGACCCATCAGAACTGGAGCTCTTCTGGTATTGCCTATGACAGAGGCTGAGTCAGTTCTGGTTTATGCATTGTGGGTTAATGTCTGCTGGGAAGGATAATGAGAGTTTTACTATTTAGTGTTTGTAAACCACTTTACTGTTCAGTTGCAGGGGGCGTTGTTCTTTACATTTGTTTGTAGCAAATTATTTTCAGATGACAAGTTTTATGAATATTTCACTTCTGGGTTTTGTGAATTTTTCTGGAGTGGCGATCAGCATCAATTCTGTCCTTACAGTGAAGAGAGCTCCCGTGCATCCCTGAAGAGTTGTATATGAAACTTTTAAAAATAAATTTGTCCTTACGAGTTTATCATTCGTCTGCTGTAACTTTCCTACATAGTCAGAAAAGAATGACATTGTGGGTGGATAGACCTAAAAAGAGTACTGAATGTAAAGAGCGTTGTGAAACGGGAAGGTGCGCAGGTTACGGTGTTGTGATGACTGGCTGAGGTCAGTAGAGAATGGGAAAGCCTAGCAAGCAGAGCTAGGGAGCAAATGGAGCAAGTCTGTGGCAGACAAATATCTTCCTGTTGTCATGAACAAGTTATTTATAATAACCTGAGAGCTGCAAGCAGGGGAGGGTATGTGGGAAAATGCAGTGGCTTCTGTCTGTCTCTGTGTTAGTCAGTTCAGGTATCTTTTGAAATGTGCAAAGAGACTCCGCAAGCAGGATACAGGCGAAAATTTAACAAGCTACTGGGTCTAGCACTAGTGTATTCCCCATGTCTGGTAAAACACCTGAAGTGAATTTTTTTGGCCAGGAAGGTGTCAGTAGACTGGGGAAGGGTTGTCCTCTGTGCTGCTTGGAACAGATACTCTGTTGTAGAGTTGCCATCTTCCAGCTCCATTTATCCTTTTAGCATTTTATACCTTTGCATTTTGGTGTCTTTTCCCTGTTGAATCCTTGAGCTGCTAATGTTTCCCACTCAACAGTATTACTCTGTCTGCAATTTTATGTTTATCGTGTGTGGCTTTTCCCCATAGGCTTTCATACTGCCTTTTCTCACAACTCATCAGCTTTCTCGGAAGTCATAACCAAAGCCGGGCAGCATGCCATAGATAACAAAGGGTTGCCGAGAGAGCAGCTTTCCCAAGAGTCCTAATCTGTGCAAGATAAAAATGTACAGGTTTATTCCATGGTGAGCCAGGAATGTAGGCTGCCACTAGATATGCATTACCCCAGATGGTTTGTATCAGCATGGATATACCGACGATAATGTGACATAACCTGGCCTGCATATGAACTACTCTCTGGTCACTCATGGCTGAAAAGCTATGGGGTAGGTCTGTTCCCCATGTGGTGAAGAACAGCCCTACGCTTGCACAGGAAGAAAAAAAAAATCTGAGTTGTTATTCTCAAAGTTCCCTTGCCTTGGAACTCAAACATTTTAGGATTTTTCATAAAGTTTATTTTCACTTTTTTAATTCTGTCCATGGTCTTCAGGTTGGGGGGGGGGGGGGCAGAAATGGGGGGAAACCAGTGGGATTTGGGGGGGGGGAGTGGTACATGCTTTAGAGCCCATTATGGCAATTCTGTATGGCGAGTAGATCAGACTTACATGTTTCAGACACATCGAGCAGCTGTATTGAAGATGAAGCTGGCGCACTCAGTTTGAGCTGGAATATAAGTGATATTCTGAATAACAAAGTCCTGCTAAAATTCAGCTACCCAAGTTTGGTGACTTTTCCATGAATACGTGTTAATTCCTGGAATTAATTCATGATGGTTCTTTTGTCTCTAATGGTGGTTCCTTTTGTCTCAAGATAATTTGGTACCATCCCTACCTGCTGTAACTTATTTCTGTAGATCATATAAATGCCTGTTTTGTATAGTTTAAAGAATGTTTAAAGGATCTCTTAGTGACGTGTGCTCACTATTGTGGCAACACTATCCTATCCAGAAGTACAGTAGAAGTAAGTTAACTTAAGAGAAAAACATTTTCTAAGGTTTTACCTACTTCTCTTTTTCACTGCTCAAGAGTTAGGAAGATGCTTCCATGAAAAACTTACTGAATCTCCTTGCTGAGATCTCCTTGCCATGAAGTGCACACTGTCAGAGAATGGTGGGGAGGACATTGTGAAAAGTCAGCTGCTTAGTCAGGTTGTGGATATAAACCACAAAACGTTTTCCAAATCAAATTTGGATTTGGGGCTTAGCATAAAATCAGAGCACAAAATAACTACACTCTGTGCAGAAAATGTTAACAGAAAAAGTCAGGATTACCGTAATGCATTCTGTGTGGTCTTTGGTGAGCAGAGAGCAGCAGAAGGGCATGTGGCAGGACTGTCTCACTTGTGTTTTTGCTTCTACTGCTGTGAAAAGCATTTTCAATACTTGCATAATTTAGAGCATGACATTATGATTTTCAAAGCTTCAAATCTGAGTAAAGCATTTACATAATCTAATTAAATCATGTAAATGTTTTATGATAATATTCAAGTAAGTGCAAAACTTGTTCCACAGATGCATCCCGTCCTTAGCCCATTGGGGAAACGCAATTTACACATGCAGATGTATGTTTCTAACCCTGCATGCTTTGGGAGGTCAACAGGGTACTTACTGAATGCTCTGTTTTTAGTATAACCTCCAAAGCCTGCTTCACAGAGCATCATCTTTCCAAGAAGCTTGAAGGTAAGCTGGTACCAGAGGGAAAGGCAAAGCAGATTTAAAAGGCTACTTGCAACCTCTTATAATTTGAATGAAAGCGATGCTACTGCAGTATGTAATAAATTGCTTCCATTTCAGTGAACATTAAAATAATCCCATGGTGACCCTCTTAGCAGCAGCCCTGCCACATGTAGTATCAGATCTCACAAAGCATGCATCGTACTTGGATGGGAAGCTACCAGGGGAAGCCCCACAAATCCCCCTGGTGACTGTTGGGTTTGTTTTTGCCTCTGGCTGCACTAACTCACAAAATATTCAAAGCACTTGGCCAGCATCCATGACGAGAGATGCTGTCTTGTAGTGAGATTATTTAAATAATATTTTCTAACAGCACATTCTCACTAAGCTGTCTTCAACAGTAGTTCTTAGTGAATCCTGTCTTTGCTAGGCCGTACAACTGCAATAAGCAAGTGAATTGAGTCCTGATTTTCCAAATGTAGCTAAGCTAACGCTAAGCTAGTACTAACAAGATTCTTTCAGAAAGTACAGCACTGCTTTGCTAAAATGAATTCATGTAATTGGCAGAGGTAGGTTCTTCAAGACCAGGTCCCTATCTGTTTTAAATAAGCTCATTGCCATTGACTTTTCAGTGCTATGCTGATTTACTCTAACTGATGACAGAAATGTGTGTGTATACACTGCCAGGTGTTCTGTGCTTTCACAGTAATTATAATGGTTAGGAAGCACTTGGACATTACCCGTGCCAGGCTGTTGATGCAGCCCGTGTGCATAGGACTGACGGCACACATGGTGTTGACCTGGTTTGTGCGTACACCTTGACTGTGGTAAGCCCAGCAGCTCTGATTTTTATCTGAAAATGTGGATGTTTTAAGGGAAACCTGGATCTAACATACCTCTAAATTGGAGATTCTGTTATTTACTGTCACAGTACGTATTAATATCCAAAGTTTGTAAATTAGTTTGGAGCTCAGTGGTATGGAAAGCTCTGAATATGTGAAAGTCATTGCTAAAGTAGCTCACAGAAAGGTGAAATATACCAGTAGCGAATTAAGTCTTCACTAATTAGACAGAATCTAATTACTTTGCAAATTTTTCATCTAATTTTTAAGGGAGTGAAGCTAGTGTAAATTTAAAATGGAAGCCGAGATGTTCAGCACATAGTGTTAACTGCCAAGGAGAACACCACGGTGACCTTATTTGCAGCTGCACATGCATCATGTGTAGGAATGCCTGTCGTAGCCATAATGATTTAACGTCAGGGCAGGCCAATATTTCTTGGTTCTTCCTCCGCAGTGTAGGCAGTTTCCTTTATAGGTGGAATGGGAAGCTGTATGTGTTTCTGGTGAAAAATGGTAATGCTAGAGAGGTGCCCTTTACTACAAATCCAGCACCATTCGCTTTAGTTCACCTCCTGATAAAGAATTTGCAGTCACAGCCTGGGGAATGAAGTCACAGCTGGGTGACGTTTAAGTTTTGGCATGCTTGTATTCTGTTTTTTTGGATTACTCAGCTGTTGATTATACAGTGTTTAAGCATAGTAGGAGGCATTGGGGAAGTTTAAAGCTGCTGAATTTTTTAAGGTGCCAAGGTTATTTCATTGCAGAAAAGAATGCTTTTAGTTTAAAACCTGCAATATTTTGGTCACTGTAGATACTTTACATTTAGACATGAAAGCTTGTAGAGCTAAGTTTAACTCCAAACACTAGGACATTTACCTTAGTGCAGCTATTCATACTTAGGGCATATTGTAAGAGTACAAGTATTAACTGACACTAAATACCATGTGTGAATCGCTGTTAATAATTCCATGATAAAATCCCTTTCAATACTGTGTTGACTTTGATCCTGATATATCATTTATTTAAACTCTACTAAAGGATCTCACATTTAAAAATGTGTGGTCACTTACCCATCAGGCCTCAAAAGCACCTGACCCACAAGCATCCATGGTCACTGAATCACTTCTGAAGTCCACAGCTGCTCTATTAAACTCTTCATGGTTTATATTTCTATCACTGCTCACCTGAGGCATCCACACTTCAACAGGAGGCAGAGCGTTTAAGTCAGCTTTTTTTAATTGCTAAAAATTGTAATTTAGGTTGCGGATTGGTGATGTTTGTAAATTCTTGTTTCCAAATTATTGTAATTTTTGAGAAGAATTTGAAAAGTTTAGGAGAAGGAAGGAAAGAATGGAAGAACAGATAAGACAAACTTTATCCTCTCTACACACATGCAGAAAACTTTTTCAACCTTAGCAATATCCCCAGATGTATATTAACTATCTCTGCAACTATGAGACGCAGCTCATAAAATAGAGTTATTCTAAGAGAAATAAACGCTGAGGAGTAAAATGAACAGCAAGGAGTCTTTCTCTGTTTCTCACAATGCATCCAGTGAAAATACAAGGTAGCAAGTTTAAAACAAAAAATACTTTTTCTCATAATAGATAATTTTCATGGTGGAACTCACCACCGGTGGAGTGAAAACCAGAGGAAGAAAGGAACTAAAAAAGGCTTAGGCATGTTCATGGACAGTAGTTTCAAAGGTGGCTATTGTAGCAGCTAGTCCCCACACAACTTTTGCTTCCAAAGTCTTTACTCTGGATTGCTGGGAACTGAACAGGTGATACTGCTGAACTGGCCACGTTCTTTCATACTCTTGAAGCATTTCTACTGGCCTGTCGTGGAGGTAGGGCATGGGTTAGATGTCTTTGATATGATGTAGTGCAGTGATTCTCTGTCTTCCCTAGGAGTGCAATCTGACCTCCATAAATAACCATTTCCTTACTTAGAGCTATGCTCTTCTCCACATTTTTAATTAATAATTTTTGAGAGACTTATTAAATGTGTGTTTGGATCATGAAACTATATAACCCTGTCTGGGGCATGTATGAAAACTACCATCACCATATAAATACAACCAGGGGAAGGTGAGCCTGATACAAAGCTCACTGATGATGATGAAACCTTTGCTGTGGCTAGAGTAGTTGTTAGGTTGGTTACAATATTTGTAAAATAGTTATGTCTCTTCTACCAAGGTGTACAAGCTAAGGCCTGCACTTGTAGAGTCAATGAATCCATGAAACTAGGTAGGCCTGTGTTTAAGTCTTTGGAGAATCATCATTAGCATTGTCTGTTTAAATAGAAAAGAATACTGAACCGAGTATTAATAGCAAGAGAGAGAGTACTTAATTTTTTCCTGTGCTTCTGCATGTTTCATAACAAAAATCTTAATGTTGCGTCTCGCCAAAATTTAGAAAATTATATTCTTAAATATCTTTTGCACCAAAAGGCAATCTTTCTCAGTATTCAATTTCTTTGACTTCGGTTTAAAAAAAAAAAAATTAAAAAAATCTGAACTTGGTTTAAGACTTTTTTTTTAAATTTTTTTTTTTTTTTAATTTAAAATTTACTATAAAGCAAAAACTTCTACAGCATGGGGGATAGAAATTCTCCTTTTGGTGCAGAGCCATGAGATTCCATTACTCTGAATTCAAAACCAGCTCAACCAAGGTTGTTCACACTTGGGGTGGGAGTGGGGGAAGAGGGAAGAAGTTTTTTACTAAGCAGCAACAGCATTATTAGCATTATGCTTTTCTAGTCTAAAGTGGGAGAAACTTTTATTACCACATCATATTATCGATCCTGTTCTTTTCTAGATTGTGTGGGCTATTGTTGAAGCTTTTGAGCATTGAACACTTTCTGTGTTAAAACAGGAAGGGCTCTGACAATCAAGTATAAAATATGAAAGGTCTGACAGTTTTCAGAACAACTTTAAAAGGATAATAAATTGTTTTTAAGAAAATACATGCTAACCCCCACTCATGGCCCCATCTGATGTAAATCTATATAGATTCAATGACTTTGAATGAGTTGCCCTGTTTTTTTTAATTTGTTCTCTTGCTTTCCCCTCCATCTGCTCCAGTCCACCACTGCAGACAACATGTTTAGTTCTCGTGAGAATATGGCCCCTGTTGCAAGGGAACAAATTTGGGGTTTAATTTAATTTCCTAGTCTTTGTCTTTAATTTTTTATGCATAATCTTGCCACTGAGACCAACATTTCCATGGGGCAAGAAGAATTCAGTTGAATCTTACCCCAAAAATGATAGTGAACCCAACTCTAGTGTCTCTGTCTGTGTACCTGCAACTGCTTGAGAGACTGAAGAAGCCACATGGAAATACTACAAGAAAGTTGAGTATCATAGCAGTACTTGACAACTCTCAAAAATTTCTGGAGGAGAGCATAAATTGATTTGTATTAAAAAATTTCTGTGATTCTTCAGCTCTGGTTTGTTGCCACCAATCATTTTTAACCATGACAATTCCAAAATGTAAAAAGAACTGACTTGATCACGTTATTGGCATAGTCTGTATTTGCCTTTGTACATTGTTCCCAGCATAAGAGAGCCTGGTTACAAACAAAAAAGTAGTTCTGTCTTGCTAGAGACTGGCATAGGTTCATTCAGTATTTTTTTTCTGCAGTTTTTGAGACATTTGTTAATGCAACCTTAGCATGTTCACTACAGCTTTTTAGCATGTTCACTACTTTTCCTTTTGCTGCTATCTTTTAAGGTGGTTTTACAAATGCCATAGTTAGTGTCACTGACAGCATACTTAACAGGAATAAAACAAGAGGGCATGGTTTAATCTTCAGCAAACCCCGAGTCTAACATGACTCTTCTCATGTCCTTGATCAAACTGATTGGCATGTTATTCTAGTTGGCCGTAGCTTAAATTGTTAACTGTATATTTTTCTTGTATCTTGGGAATGCTCTGCGTCCTGTTAATCTTGGTATTCTGAATATAGAATCTGTTTTGTCCTCTACAAGTACAGTGTCTGTACACATAACACAATTAATTGTATTTGCATAATATCCAACTGTAACAGAGAGAAAGAAGGATCCCCATTGTAATAACAGGAAACAAAGGTGCAAGGTGGTTTTAAGTGATTTACTCGGGTAAATCGAACAGAAGATGTATGTGGATGTGCCTGAAAATGTACCCCAGGGTCTTGAGATTCTGTCCAGAAATTCAGGTTTTAGGTCATCCTTTTTAGCGTTATAGAAACATTACATTCTGTTGATATTTATTAATAGCCTCATGATTCAGGGAAACACCTGTTGGTACAGTTTTATGTTAGACAAATGTATAATTGGAAGAGAGCAGTTAGATGGTTAGTGCCCAGATGTTCCTTTTAAATGTCTGACTGAGTCAGTTCAGCAGCCGAGATGATGTCTGCAAGAATGTCTTTACCAAAGCACAATGTCTATTTAGAGATGGAAACAAGCTGTCTCGTGTGCTCCATAGCTGGTCGTAGGTCACGGAGCTGTTTGCCATGCTCTATGAACACAGTCCCATCAGTTTTTCTTTCACCCTTGGAGAACACAAAGATCAGCTGAAATGAACAGAAAAACAGCAATGCATTATAAGAATAAAACCTCTGCACTGTAATTCAGAATTAAATACTTTCGTGATCTATTCTTGCAAAGTATGGTCAGTTACTGCTCTGCTATGATGGCATGTGATCTTAAGTGTTGGGAAGGGAGTTTAATTAAAAAAAAAAAAAGACTTCAGTGCATCTGGCAATGGAAAAAAATTAATTTTGTTTAATTTTTAATCAGACAGCCTGAGACAACCACTGAGCACTACTTGACAATTAGAATACTAATGAACTGCACACTGGGTTAGCCTGTTTTTAAAGGACAGCAAACAATGCACTCAGAGTTGAGGGATTCTATTTCATTCCAGTCAAGTCTTCACATGTTTACCTTCTCACTTTGTAAGAATTCAGGAAATATTTGCCTTGTTGTCTTCTTTAAAAATCCTACCCCATGGTTAATTATTTTTCAAATGCAAAAAGTACAGAAAGTGGTAAGTGGCTTTCTTGAAAGCATTCTTCAAAAACATATAAACAATGTAAAACATTAATCTGCACTGTTTGGGGCACCCTCAGCACCTTAAGCGTTTTCTTTTTGTTTGTTTGTTTTCATCCTTCCTCTAGCATATTTGCAACTCTCTACCATTCTGCAACAGTTTGAAGTCTTTGGTTTTCATGCTTTCTATAAATTAGATAGTGTAGTTTATTGCTCTATAGCACACAATTTCACAAAAGATAGTCAAGTTGAAGGAAGAAATAAATTGCCCATGCCTAAAGTGTTTATTTCTTATAATCTTTATAAGCAGCTATCTATAGCAAGGCTGAATATAGTAGGAAATGCTTAATGAATTCAGATGAGTTCTGAAACATAAATTAAGTAGCCTAACCATCCATAGGAGCCATGTCATACCAGCCTCACTGTGAAATGGATATTTTATTGCCCCCTCTGTGTCACATTGTCAAGCAGAATGATATAATTATACCATAGCTGAGATGAAGGATTCACACTAGCTCATGTTAGACACTCTCTTCCAGTTCCAGCTTTAAAAGTTCATGGAGGCTGTAGCTGACTACTGGGATGTAATCCTTTTGGATGTAGCCCTTTTGTTTGCGATTCCAGCATGCGGCTGCTGAAATCTGAACTCTGGCATGTCCCTGAGGCCCTGCCCCAAGGCTTGGCTCTAGGCCCATTAGGTGTTGAGGCCATGTCTGGGGCAGATGTTTGCTGAGGGTGGCAAAACAGCTTAGGGGGGCTGACAGCTTTGTGTAGTCCAGAGCCCCAGAAAGCCAGGCTTGCTGCATCTCCTCTTGGTAGCAGAAGCTGAGTTGAGGCAAGGCCATTATCACTAAGAGGAGGGAGGCCAGTGTTACCCAAAGTAGAGTCATTGGCCTGCACCCCTAGTCCTTCCAGTGGGAAGCAGAGCCACGTGCCTGACTCTTTAGGGTTTTCAGTCCTTTTTTCGATTAGCTCTTCATTCTCCCCTCCTCCTCTCCTCACAGCAGGAGCCGTCAGTAACCAGCACCTCAGGCTTGGGAGGCAAAACTCTGTTCTTCCTACACTGCTGACCTCTGCAGATTCCTGATTTACCCTGATCCGTGTACTCACTGCCCTGCATTTGCAGTATTGGTCCCACTCTACCCCAATGTACTCCTGCTGCGAAGGTGTTGCTGTGGGAGGCAGAGCCACGTCTACAGCAGGGAGTATCATTTCCCTAACTGGTTCAAAAGGACACCAGCTAGGGATGGAAATACAAAACAAGCTGACATGTCCTGCCTTAGAGATGGGTTATACTATAGCTGTTGAGAAAGAGGCATGCTTAAACTTCTAACGACGTGAGTAAACTGTGGTTCCAATACCCAGCAAACAAGCTGAAGCCCAGATCATCCAGGTCAAACTGGGATGTACCAAGCCAACAGCTGTCGGTCTTAAAGGAGGCGTTTGCTCACCAGTTGTGAATTTGCTTATCAGACAATGCATAGGAAAGTTTTTTTCTGTTTAAAAAGGGCTACTTAAATTTGATTTCTTTATAAGATTGTTTCAATCTTGCCTCTACTTGGCAAAAAAACGTGGGAAAATTCTGATCCATATCATCCTTCTGGTATTTCTTCTATAATGCTGTGCTGAACTAAAAAATGTTAGTAAATGAAAGCAAGAGTTTTGTTTTCTTCAGGTTTTCTGTAAAATTTTAAATTTGGAACTTTCAAAATTTAATTGAAGAGTTAAATCAAACCTCAAAATTAGATTCGTTAAAACAACGCAGGTCAATTTCAATCATGCCAGTATGTAAAAACAATCTGGCTTATATTTTTCTGCATATTGTACCTCCATTAAAAAAATATAACCTTCATTTAAGAGTTTACATTGTCTTATATATGCATTCCTCATGTCAAGGGGTTGAATTTCTGTTAGGATTTCTTCTTGCACAATTCCCAGTTCTGGGGGCTATCATTGGTTTTCCTGTTTCTTTGGAATGCACAAAAAAGTCTGTCTTTGCGGACTGGGAGAATTAGTAGGGAGTACTTTTGCTGTAGATAGTGGTTTTATATTTCAAGAGAAGATGCGTTTTTAACAGTTGGTTTGATGTGGAATCCAGGCTGTGTGGTAAAATATGGATGTATCAGTAGAAGCCCTTTATCTTTGGATGCTGATAAAAACTTTCTTACTTTGATTAGATAAATAATGTTACCATTGTATTTTTATATTCTTTCATTTTTTGCCCCAGCTGACATTACTTCAGGAATAGAAGGTTATGTGAGCAGTCATTGTACAGTAACAGTGTTATGTGCAGCTAGGTAAATTCTCATGCAATGAAGAATAGCCGTTGGGTTTTTTTAGTTGTATATGCTAAACAATTAAAAGAAAAAACTAACAATTAACACAGAATAGTGCCTAAATGTGATAAGCACTCTTTTGGAATATAGAAGCACTTGGCCATATGTTGGAAATAAAACTCTGCCCCACTTAAACTGCCGGCACCAGTAAATGAAGACCACTGTGTTTGAAGTAGTATTTAATTATGTGCCTAAGATGTAATATGAAACTAAGACATCTAAGTGAGGAATCTTTTTAAGATCTTGCCTGGGATGTGAACTATCCAGCAGTGCACTCTTTTGGAATATAGAAGCACTTGGCCATATGTTGGAAATAAAACTCTGCCCCACTTAAACTGCCGGCACCAGTAAATGAAGACCACTGTGTTTGAAGTAGTATTTAATTATGTGCCTAAGATGTAATATGAAACTAAGACATCTAAGTGAGGAATCTTTTTAAGATCTTGCCTGGGATGTGAACTATCCAGCAGTGAAAGTGGGAGGTAAAGAGTATGGAAGAAGAAATTCTGAGAAGAATCTGGAGAATACCTAGAAAGTGTGGCAGTCCATGGATGACTGTAGAGGTTTTCATTGTGAACTGGGGTCTGATAAGCAGGAAGCCATGCATTTTAAGTAATAAAAGCTTATAAACAGAAACTCACTGGAACGAGAATAAGTACTTCATATTCTGTTCAGTATCTTGGTTTTGCTCCTGCAAAAGTCAATGTGTGTGATCTAGTACATCATAAAGATGGAACCAGTGCCAAAGAGGTGGAAAAGGAAGCATTGTGGTGTCACATTGAGGAGTTACTTTCTCATGCAAAGGCAGTGTTCCAGCTCACTCCTATATGAGGTAGCTGTTCCTCCTGGGCAGGGACGTGAGGTGGGAGCTGCTGTTTTTTCAGAAATCTGCTGAGCACCTAGGTCTTGCCTCTGTGTGAGGCAGTGGCTCCTGCTAGTGTTGAAGTGCAACTATTTGCCAGACAGCGAAAGAATAACATTGGTAGTAAAGAGTGGATCGTATGGCATATTGGGACATGCTGCATTACTGAGAGGCACGGAGCTCACAGCCTGTTAGACAGCACTCAGGCTTCAGAGCACTGGTTGCTTGTTTGTCAATATGTAATTCTCAGTAGTAAATGAGTAGACACTGAATTTACATTTGAAAGAGTGGAAATTCAGAATTATGTCCCTTGATGCTAGTAGTCTAAGCAGGCACTCTTGGCTTCATTTGGTTTTTTGGTGAAGGTGTAATAATATATTGAGGTACCACACTGGGCAAAGCAAGACAGAAGTAACATTTCCTTGTTTAGCAAGCTAAGACTGTCTTCAACTAGATAATAGAGACTTTTCCCCTTTTCCTTCCCCAACCTCTGCTCTCTTGGCCATCAAAGTTACAGTGAAAGCAATTGCACGTTTATTACTGCTCTGACCACTGTGCTGCTTTATGGTGATTTGTACTACTTTGTCATCGTAATCTATTTTTCAACCTTGCTGCAGTATCTGTATGTGAAAGCTACCTGGCATGTCTGACAGTGCAGGAGAAGCCAAAGGTCTTGTGGTTTACAGGTGGCGTTTTTTATGGCTTCTGTATAGTGAGTTTAGTCCCTGTACTTAATCATCTGAGGCATGTTAAACCAGGAATATTGGTGAGGCATTCTTTTTTTATTATTATTTTAAATGTCTTGAAATTAATTTAAAATAAAATTTAACTTCTGTTTTAAATCACCATAAATCAGTTTTGATGCTAAGATGAGTTGTTTAATATAGAAGCATCAGTTATAGATGGGAAAGCAAGGCACTGGTCACTGTTCACAATTCTTTGTTAATGCATCCAGATCTCTTAGCAAGCAGTTCATTTTGCTAAAGACTACAGCTTTTCATAGGAAGGTACATATCTGAAGTGCTCATCAAAAGACACTAAAAAAAAGAACTTTTTGTTTCTTAAAATGTAGTAACTGGAGAAAGTGGAACAAAATAGTACAGCTCAGTGTTTTGTACTAACAGTAAGTATTTTTAATCAAAAGTCAAATTCAGTTGCCTGTCTCTAGTTATAAAACAATCCTCTGAGTGTAATTCCCTTTCTTGGGAAAAAGGGATTTTAGTTACTTGTACACAAGTAGTTCTAGGCTGATGTCTTACAGAAATCTGCAGTATTCACAACTAACAACATTAGAACAGTATACTTGAACTACTGTCCTGCTTTGAAGATGGTCAGCAGTTTTAAATGTCTCAAATTATCCTTTTTTTTTCTACATAAATTAACTGTGTGTTACATTAGCCATTGAAAATGCCTTTGGAAATCTGTCAGAAAACAATTCGGTAGATTCCTCTTTTTACAGGAGAGGAAAGGTTTTGATAACTGTATTTATGTACAAAATCAAGTATGTATTTAAGTTACTAGTTATCTTCATGTAAGTGATACTTTTCCTCATAGGCGTTCTTAAAGTACTCTGTAAAGTAATTTCATCCCCTCCTGAAGGGTTATCTATTATTGGTGGTCTCCTGTTTGTGCAAATATATTAAAATTTGCCTGTGAGGCAATGTTCTTTGTCAGCTGAAATACAGTTCTTTCAAGGAGATAATCTATTGTGATAATTTAACTGTAGAAAAAATAAACCCATTATCTGTTGTCAAAATTGTGCAGGCTTCTTTTGCTTAGCAAATTTGTGTTATTTATAAGGACAAGCTTAAGTGAATCAAATCCATACCTGGAAGTAAAGGTTTCTCCAGAGGTTGAGGTCAAGCAGACCTTGACTGAAAAATGACTGATTTCGTCCAAGAAAAAATGAACAAAATGAGAGGGAGACTTTTTATAACCAGGTCTCTCTAATACCCGCTTTAAGGCATCAACCAGATTATCTTCTAAACCGAATAAACAAACTTGCTGTACTGAGCAGCACAATATACTCAAAAGTTCATTAAAATGCATCCAACTAAGAAAGGGAGACAACTTATACCACCATATAAATACGATATAAATAATATAAACATAAGCATATTATCACATCTCCTAATCACATCTCTAAATATGATGTTGAGTGAGATTATAGACAGTAGTTTGAAGACTGAACCAATATTCTTTTGATATTTTGATATTGATATTGGTTTAAGTTACTTTGCTTATTCCAGATGTGTTTTAACATGCAGATTAGGAATGACTGTTTTAGGAGAGTGATGAATGTGTAAATAACTAACATCTGGAAAATGCACTTAGATGCCACTGTCCTGAGCACATAAAAATATCTGGCTAGACATAAAAGACTTGATTAGCAAACTCAAAACATCCACTAGCTTCTTTTGAGAAAAGCTCTGTGATGCTATTGGAAAATGAGGGAGGGTGAGTCTTCATTGTTTAGAAAAATGAGCCAGGTCCATTCATTGAAGAGAGTGAACCTGCAAGTTTCAGGGAAGCCGAGCACATTTTCAATGCAATCAGGTCTTGCATCCACAGATACATGCACAGAAATGTAGCCGCTATCTTTCCAGAGACTGAGGCAGCAATGTTAATAGGTTCCAAGCACAGACAAGCACTATCTGTTTCCAGAAAAAAAGCACAGTAATTGGAAACAATTAGGAGAGTGTACACTGAATACAGAATAAGTTGAATAGTTAGACTGCTTGTGCTGTTTGATCAGTTTAATATTGCTGCGAGACCTGGAGACAGCATATTCAGCCCAGCAAAATTCTCCTTGGGTGCTTGGGAGTTAGAGCTAAATCGCTTGACATCTTTAGTTTGCTTCCTCCTTCTGACCCTAAAAGCAGCCAGGGGTATTGGGAGTAAATGTGGGGAGATTTGCAAGCCGGCTCCTTTCCTGTTACCCCAGCATGAATATATAACATCTTTCCCTCTCGGCCCTGTTTTTCACCAGACATAGGATGGTTGAGGAACTGAGGTTACCTCTGTCCAGTAAATCAACTGAACTTAAAGACATCCATTCCTTGGTCTCAGAGGGAAGCTCAGAGAAGACCTCCATTGATTTCAGTGTTAGGAATTTCAATTAACAGCGCTTAAGTCCAAAAAAAGATTTAAATAGGAGACAGGGATTTAAAAGAAAACTTCTAGTTCTGTAAACAGGCATGCTTAATAAAAAATATTACGGAAAAACTGTATAGCTACCTTGTGGAATTACTCAAAATTTTAGAGTATGCCTCTTGTTCAAAAAGGCCCCATACAGCACCGTTTCTAGACTAGTTCCTTTTGTTTGTTGTGTATTTAGGCTTACACTTGTTTAGCTCAATAGGGGGTGGGGGTTTTTGCCATTTTTAATTGTGCCAGATTTATACAGTTATGGGAAAGAGCTGGACTCTTTCTAGTGTATGTTTTTGTTTTGTTACAATTCTGGTAGCAGTTAAATGGCAAATTTACTCTGGAAAATGACTCGGAGAAATAGCTTCCTGGTCATTTATTAACTGTTTATGAACCACTCTATGATCACATCATCTTTGTTATTCCTAACACCTCTGTATCAAAGGCTGATTTCCAGATTACTTTGTGGGGCTAGGGATAATTGAGAAAGGAACCTTGCAGCATGAAAACATACCCTGTTGGATGAGGTTTTTGGTTTGGGGTTTTTTTTAGTTATTTGCTGGAGCGAAACTGTATCTTAAGAGTTTTCAGGATTGTCAATAATACATAATATTCACTGAAGCTGACAGTTATTGTGAATGAAAAGTTTTTTGGGACCAAAGGTGTGTTATCACCACTTCTCTATTTAAATAAGTTGCATAAGAGATTTTTTTTATTATGACTTTGACTATGTACGAAAGCCCAGTTGTCCTCTGTTTTAAACCAAAATGGAAAATAACCAGAGAGAATTCAGTCATCATCAGCAAAACATAAGGCAAAAAACTTGGTGCCTAATGATATGGTTTTCAGAAGGCAGCTTGCTACTCAGACCAGTGGTGGGAGTGAAAACTAGCATGAGAATATCTGTGCGTTTGTGACAGAGCATGTTCTAGTCTGATACGTAAGGAATATGTCGAGTAGCAATTCTTTTACCTTAAAACTCTCATGCTATTCAGCAGGCACGTTTGATGATGGGTAAATAATTGAGTGTAATTATTTTGGGAACCTCTGTCTGGAGTTTAGATTCCTCCTGTCGTGTCTTCTCTGTAACTCATTTTTTCCCTTCCTTTCTATTCTTATCTCACATTATTTTGAGCTGCCATGGTATTGCTTGCTTGTGATGTACTCAGTATGGATGCCACAATACAGAATGGTGTGCCACACCTCAACCAAATTAATTTAATTGGACATCTGCCACGAATTTTGGGGGAGAGAAGTCTTGAGGCTTAACAAGGAACGGTATTGTATCTCCCTGATACTTGGACATTTTTTCAGAACAATTTTAATGAAATAAGGAAGCTTTGCTGGACCATCTTATCTTTGTTTGCAAACTCCTTTGGCTTTGATACATTCCAGGGATTGAAGTTAACAGTTTCTCTGTTGAATCTGTTCAGTTCTTAGTTTGTGTTTTTACTTGTAAAGTGAATAAGCATCTATATATTTATAAGCTACGCTACCATGGCCTTCAGCAAACATTGCGGTTGATTAAAGCATTGGACAGAGCAGGTTTATCTGACTCCAATTCATCAGCATCCAGAGGTTATGAACCTCAGCTTATTAGGGCTGTATTAATGATGTGATTAATGGTATTGTACCTCTTCCTTCCAGTTTTGCTCTGGAGGTTGACTTCCATAGCAACAGGTCATCATCAGGGAAAATTCTGGGGTAAAGTCTATTAACGATTCCCATCTTAAGGCTGGAAACTCTGAATTATATTGGAGATTCACACTTAGCAGTGTTACTAGAAAACACATCATTAGAAAGGGAAAAATGGATGGGGCATAAGTTTCATTCTGCTAAAAGAACAAAACTGAAATGTGTCTCTCTATATTTGGATTTTGGGGTGGGGTTCCCCCCCCTCCCCCACTTTTGCTTTCAAAGATGCAAACAGTGTTTGACGATATTTGGGACTACCACATCCATAAACCCGCTCTTTTAGAACGAAAAATGTTGAATCAGTGTCCATTGTACAACAGGTTGTGTTTATACGGAGGAAATGTACATGTGTGACAGGATGCCCTTAATAGAGGAGACAGTAGTTTATTGTTTTGGAAAACTGCCTTGGAAGAGACTCGGAGAAGCCATCCTTGTGCCCCAAGTAGGATCAGATTATCGTTTCTATTTTGTAGATCATCAGTGATGGAAAACCCATAGCTTCCCTTGACAATCTATTCCAGTGCTTCATTATTATTCTCAATGGAATGGTTTTCCTAAAGTCTATCCTGGATCTTTCTGCTTGGCATTTGAGCCCGTTACTACTTGCTCAGTCCATCACCGGTATGGAGAACAGATTATTTTCTTCCTTTTTTCCTTATATTGTGACTCAGTTTTTTCGGCTCCGATGGTGGTTGTTGCTCTTTTTTTGAATGTCCCCTGTGTGTTCACATCTTCCTTGAATATCCAAAACAATTGTGCATTGTTATGCTTGCGATTCATAGATTGGAAATAGCCCCCAGGTGACAACCCCACCTCCTTTTTTTTTTTTTTTTTTTAATTTTTTTAACAGGACTGTTACTAACTAGCTTTTCCTTATCTTATGTTTGTGATTGAGTAATCACTGTTTCTCTAGCTCAATAAAACCTATTTGAATCCTTCTCTAGTCCTCCAACATACTTGCAATCCCTCTTACTGTCAGGGATATTTTCTTCTATCTACCATCTAGGTGGTTAAGAGAAACGCTGAAAAGGACTGGACCCTGGACAAACCCTTTGAAGCACTACTCAATACCTCTTTGTATTTGACAGTGAAACATTGGTCCTCCGTGGGTACAGTTACCTAATTTCTGTTTTCAAATTTCATCATGACTTACTGAAGTCAAGATGTATGACAATTACTCCTCTTCTACTAAAAAGACCTATTAGCCACACACGGGAAGAAATTGGATTGTTCTGTCAGTTTGTTCTTAACAAATCTATATTGATTGCTACTTTTGTCTGCCTTATCATATAGCTGCACACAATGGTTTGCTTTATCCAGAAATGTTCTCGAATCTGAAGTTCAGCTTGAGTTGTCTGTGGTTTCTCAGCTCTTCTTTCCTCCTGTTCTAAGCACGGGCAATACGCTTGCCCTTTCAGCCATCTTCCATGAGACGTCGCAGAGCTGCTATCAGTTCTCATGTTGGTTCAACTATTTTTTTGTATATCTTAGCTGATATTTGTCAGGCCAACTAAATTTGAAAAATGTAATTAATAATCTCTGTTCTCAGTTGAGCTCTGACTGTTGTTGCTATTAATTCTGCTTGACACCAATAGATGTCCTTCATGAAAACTAATGCAAAAAGTGTTTAAACCCTCTGGCTTTCTCTACATCTCTACATTCTCTCTGAATAGTTGGCTAATGTAGTCTTTCTAGATGTAAAGGCTGATAACTGCTTTATTTATTTGTTTACAACTTACTGCATAGATACTTTATGTTGTGTTTAATAGCTTGCATGGTTCCCTTCTTGTGGCTGCCTGAATTTGGAATTGTATGGAAATCTCTGGAGAGGGAGATTGCTCCTTTCCCGAGAGCATGCTCAGGACGGACACGTTCTGGAAGGTAGACTGTGGCAGCTAGGTTTTGGAACAGAACAAATGAGGAAAGCGAGAGACTTATGAGACAGTCAGGTAACAGACACACAGGGGCCAGGAGGAGGCTGGAGTATGTATATACCTAGAAAGGGCATAGTGGCTGCTGGATTAGAACAAGACTGAAGAAGAAAAACAGTCTGTAAGGACGTGGTAGGGAGAAAGGAGCTTCATTTTCAAAGCTTTTTATATCTTTCTTATTTGACCAGTCTGAGACTTTCCTATTTAAAAAAAAAAATTACATTGTTCTACTTCACGTTTAGATATTGCAAGCACTTTGGTGTTTTGGAGCACTCACTTTAAGGGCAGGTTATGGGCAGATCCACTTCAGAAGTCTGCCTGACCTGGTCTCTGCTCAGCTGTGATCATAGGGTTCCTTTGTTTGTTATGGTCATGTTTTGTGTCTTGACCTTTTTGCTTGTGCTCCAGCTGCTTGTGCCATTCTTTTACGCTCTTTAGTGATCTGACCTAGTTGGTAAGCTTCTTTCCTGCGTTTGAGGTCAATGAGGAAGTCATGATTTAGCAAGGCTAGTCTCTTACAACACTTCTGTCCTTTTACATGGAAATGGGCAGAATTTGTGTGCTCAGTGTTAGTTGTCTCCCATGCTGCCAACTCTATTTTACTATTTTTTTGTGCATTGAGAACAGCAGTAATGCCTGATTTCAAGGATGAAAGGTGAGATACGTCCATAGGGTTCAGTCCCAACTTTCTCCAGGAGAGGGTACTTCCTCTTAATCTCATGGTTTCTGGTTGTAACATTGTGTGGCCTTAGATAATACGAGCAACCAGCTTCTTCCCTGTGCAATTGCCAGGTTATTCTTTACTACTGGCTCCTGTTCTGTATAGCTGTCCAAGTGGTTTGTTATAGTGGCCTTTGTATCTTTTGGCATCCTCCTGATCACAGATGCATTTCTGACCATATCCTTTAGCTCTCCTTCTTGCTTCCTAAAAGTTTATACTGGCAGGCATCATTGACTCAGAATCTCCTTCCCAGCCTTCACTGGAACACAAATGTAGGTGTCTCTTCTGTCAGGTACAGTTCAGGACTGTGGCCAAGGTATTCAGGTCCCTAACTGGGCATGGCTCGCAGCTGCAGGTAGACACAGAACAAACAGATGGCTATGGTGGTACTGTTTTGTCCTCATTGGTCTTCTGTGTATTATAACCTTTATCGACTGTTCTGTATATCCCCTCAGGAATTTCTTCTATTTATTGCACAAACACATCAGGCTATGGAAAGTAGTAGTAAGTTAGCATTAGTTGCAAACTAGTGAATTTCCCATCTTCTCTACATCTAAACACACAGCCCTTTTATACTGAACCCTACCTGTTTGTATTTTCAAGAAAGAACGAACCTGGAATAGAAGATAAGATCCGACTGTATCGGTGAAGAAGGATATAGAAGAGAAGACTCCTATTTAAAATTATACATAATTAGACTATTATGTTCTTAATGGTCATCTATAATCTTGGAAGAGGACTGCCAGGCATAGAAGAACATATTTAGACCTAGAACTGGATTATGCGATAAGGAACTTTACCTCAATTATCTACTACAGGACATTCAAGCAACACTTAAAAGGCTTTTACTGTGCAAACTCTTTTCTTGTTGAAAACAGTTTGGCTTCACTGTTGTGAAGAAGTGCAAGATTATTTGGTAAATTACCAAGGATTTAGAGAGTACTCGAGATAATCTGAGGCAAATTTGGAAAAATAAGATAAAATCTTTTACTGCTGTGATGTTTTTTAAAAAAATGTATTTATATTAGTAGTGTAACTTATTGCAGGAAGACATTGAGGAAGGGGTCAAAAGTGTATTACATTGTTGTAGGAAAAATGGGAACATTTGCATTGGATAAATTCCTTTTTTTGTGTCAGGACACAAACAACTAAAACATATATTTATAATGTATAGGTTTGTTGTCTCCTTCTCTGAATGTCTGATGCTAGCTCATGTCCAAGACAGAATATTTAATTAGGTGAACCTTAGTTGTCATCCGGAACAACAGTCTATATTTTGGTTGATATTTCCACAAATGTGTAGAGGAATTGGAAATTACAGAAGTTTTGTCCCAATCTAAAATTTTAGACAAATTTTGTTTTCTGGCTGGCTTTTTCCCTTTCATAAAAGATAGCTATTCATATGAAATCCAAAGAAAGAAATTAACAGAAGTGAACAGAAGTCGGTAAAGCTGAACATTTTCATGGTAAATTTTTATGTGGCTATGAAAATGATGGATTTCATAGATTATTTTCTTTAGTGTAGGAACAGTACTAATTGTAGTTTGCCATCATTGTTAAACTAGGATTGTGAATTTAGCCCGTGGCAGTATAACAAGAACTTATGCCAACTCGCAGCACTGTGCAGCTGCTGAAAACCCCCACTCTAGCAAGAGCCTTGAAGATGTATGAATGCAAAGCTTCAGCTCTGTCGATCTTTGAAAAACATTGGAGCAGATTCTACTCTAATGTGTGCCAGTATAAACCTAGAATTACTTCCATGATGACTGTTGAACAGTTTTCATCAATGCAAATGAAATAGTGGTTTTGTTCATTGAAACAGGCATGGATTTATGGGGAAGGGAAGGACTAAGAAGGCTAAGCTGTCCAATTAGCATCAGACAGCCTGGCATACTCCCTTTAAATTGGGGCTGTATCTGTCCCTGAGTGGCAGTAACCAGTGTGGCAAGACTGTAGTAAAGCACAGGGTATAAGTACGCCAAAATAAGGTCTTCACTTACGTTGGTAGATGCAGACATTTGCGCAGCACCTGCACTGCCTTTGTCGTTTTTTCAAAAGCACCAAAGTAAATTAAGAAACAAGCCTAACTAAAATATTTTTTTTCGTGGAGCTTCACCCTATAAATTGCTTATGAACATTTTCAAAGTCCATTCTAAGTCACTAAGTTTTCCATTAAATTGTTAACATAAAACATTTCTAGTGGTAATAAGCACTAGAAGTTTATGTTGATAAGCATAATGCACGAAACATACCCCTGCTGTAATTCCACTGAGGAAAACCGAAATTAAGTAATAACAAGGACTAATAGTCTAAGGAGATTTTAAGGGTGCACTTGGGGTTGCCTCTACTTGTATCATTGGTGAATTTAACCCTGAAAATTATTTTCAGGGTAGACAAGGAGGATGTGCATATTGTAATTACAAACAGTTTGGCCTTATAATGTACTCATTGTTAACACTTCAGGAATTAAAGCCACAACAGCCATGTTTCTTCCTTCTACCTCTGAATAATGAAGAGACTCATATGGCTTTTAGATGGGGTTTATGTTTCTCTGCCACCTTCAGAGCTGTGTAAATGGGAGGGATGGAGAACCTTATTCCAGTGAGAAGTTACTGGTTCCTCCCTGGCCAGTAACTGTAATAGGATTTCTGTCATCGAATTTAGTCTGTCTAAAAGCCAAGCTTCTAGACTGAAGTAGTAATGTCTACCTTCTGTAGTCATCGGAGAGTAAGGGACAACTGGAAAAAGCAAGTTATCCCATCTGTCTTAGGATGCTGATGAATTGTCCTGTGAAAGTGCTTGTTCCTCACCAGTGGTACTAGAAGAAACTTAGGCAATGACCTCAGACTATTAAAAAGGCACTGCCGGCCAAGCATGTTTTGCTTTCTTGGGAAATAATACTTTTCATTTTGTTTTTCATCACATTTTGTGTTTAAACATCTCTGTAAAACTTACAAAGGTACAGAGCAGAGCTGCAGGTTTTCTCTGTTTAGTTTCTGCTTCCAAGCAAGGTGGTTATCTTGGAGACCAATGACAGGCATTTGGAAAAAGCCAAAAGCAATACTTCAAGTGTGTCCATTGGATAAGACAGATGGCAAAAACAGAGAACTTAGGTTTTCAACGTATTCCTTCAACCTATTTTATTTTAGTCTTTAAAAGGCAACACTGTAGTTTCAGATACTCAACTAAATCTGGGGAGACAAATATTATACTTCCTACAAAGCTGAGAAAATACATATTCTGGAATCAGTTCTTAGTCGTCTCCTGGTGAAAGAGAAAAGTTGTTTCTTGCTATGCAGTCTTATGCTTTGCAGGTACTACTTGTGAGTATCTCGGTGGCACTCTGTGATTTAGCTTGCAATTTCAGCAAGTTTGATTCAAGGAGACTTTGTCATTTGAGCTTTAGTCAGTTCCAAACCCAGACTCTAGATTTTTTTGATAGTACAGTAATTCCTGACTTTCAATGTGTTTTTGAGAACTGCTGATTCTCAGGCATTCTTACAGACTTTTCTGAGAGTCCTGAGTACCTACGTTTCTCAGGATTAAATTTTGCAAAGGTGTCTACTGTGATTTTTTTTTTTTCTCCCTTGATATTAAGGCTACCCTATTCTGCCTCTGCTGCAGCACATTATAAATTGCTTTCATATAACCTGTGTTTCCCACTGAGGTACAGATACTTTGGATTCAAGAACAGCCCTGTAGAGATGAAGCTTTCCTAAGAATTTTTATTTCTATTAAAGCTTACAATGTTAATATTTTTAGTAAGGCTTTTCAACTTATGTTACAGAAGGTATGCTCTCCTGAGTAGATGAGGCATGTTATCTCTCTGCGGGAATCCTCATGTCATAGCCAAAAATGGCAGTTTAAAATCTCCTATTTGGACTTCATTACATTAGGCACAACCTTGCAGTGCGAAAACCCAGATGTTTTAATGCATAAAAAAAATACTCTGTTGCATACACCTAGCCAAATTAATTATTCGGTAAAATGTTTGTGGTGAAGCAGCAGTTAATAGAAGAGTGGCAGATGTCATACACAGAAGTGTCCATTTCGCTATGGTGCTTTATGGTCTGTTGTGACAGCTAAATGAAGCAGCTCAACAGCTGTCGGCATGTTAATGTTTTGGATTAAATAAACACACTTGGAAGAACTTTCCTCTGATTTTTAAGATGTAATGACTTTGAAGGCAGCCGTGCTTCTTTGCAGATGAAGTTTGAAGTGTTTTGTAAATGATGCCCAGATGAAATGGGGAATAGCATTGAATGGTAAGGTAGACCAGCATGTTTTAGCTTCTTTGGAGCTGTGTAACTCTGAAACTCAACAGGGCTTGGAAATTCCTACTCAGTCTAAACACCAGAAACAGAGGAGATTTAAAGAAGAGTTGCAACAAGGTAGATACTCTTCTTCCTTTGCTTTATAGTCTTTAATAAGCACGGAGAAATAAGCATAAAAAAAGAGAAGCTTTTAACTTGTGAAAAGTGAGGAAACCAATCAAAAAAACTGGACACGTATAAACAGAACCAATATAGATTCTGTCCATTTCTGTTAAATTCAATCCAGAAGACTCAGGGCTGAATGCGTGATCATTTTAAAATATTTCTGTTTTGTTTTTTTGTTGGTCGGTGATTGCTTTGTAATGTAGTCGGCTGATTCTCCAAGAAATCGTGTTTTGCCTGAGGGTTTTCTTGATTGCCTTCCTGACCTCAACCATTTTGGAGTCATAGTGCCTGATGTGGGTGTAATATATGGACAGATTCTGCTGTGTGTAGCTGGCCAGTCCTTGATAATTTTCAAGTAGCTTATCCATTTCATAGGATCTGAGAGGGTAACCTTTATTGTTATGAAAAATACAGCTAGTGGGATTCTCTTTGGCATGATAATTTTCATGCTTGGTTGTCAAATTGAGTAGGGGCATATTTTTCAGCACCAAGGCTGCTGGAGAACAATGAGATAATTATCATCATAGTTTTCTCCTCTCCACCTCGAGTTCCTGCTGCTTTTTTCTCTGAGAGTCTGCTTCTGACTGTGGCTGGCTGGCTTGTGTCACGAAGTGAGAAACACACAGGACACCTGAGGTCTAGACCATTCACCCAGGCTTGCAGGAATGAGTGAAGATTTACCATCATCAGAGCATCTTAAAAGTTGGAAAGAAGCATTTGTAACGGCATCTGAGGAACTGCAAAGGAGCTGCATCTTTAACTGTATCTGTGGATGGAGCAACGACCACTTATTTCCTGACACTCCCTGCTATTCCCAGTACGTAATTTTTAGAGTGCAAGTATGAGCAATTACTGAATGTCTTATCCTCCTGCTCTGTCCTCATTTGTTCAGCAAAGAGAGTGGAAGCTTAGTGAGCTCCTTTGAGAAATGCACCAGGACCATGGAAGACTGGAGAAGGGTTTTGCCTGGGAGCTCTACCAAAAAAGTAATTTTTGTAACTTTTTCTACATCAACCCTGGGAGCTTGATTACATAGCTTTCTTTAGGATACGTAAAACCAGCAACAGATAGATAAACTCACTCTTTTAATCTTTCTTTTTTTAAAAAAATGCAAATGCATGGATGACAAGCAATGATATAAATATTACAAACATTTATATGAAGTAAGTGGAAGTAAAGTGTAATGCTGTTGGAAAATGAGGGTTGCTGCAACTTAAGCATAGAGGCTTGCAGACTTTTGTTGCTTGGGTTTTTCATTTGGTCGCTATTTCAGGAATCTTGGGGACGAAATTTTGTGGCAGCCACCCCATGTTCAGTCCGGAGGGATCAGAGGGGAGCTCTTAATAGCCATTGCTTCAGAGCCCCGTGGGAACAAGTCTGGCAGACTTGTTTTCTGAAGTCTGCTGAGGCCATTGGATGGTGGTATTATGCCGATGAAGGGAAAATGTCTTTGCATTTCTCTATATTCACTTCTTTTCTCTCCTGAATTATTGCAGTACTCTCGTCAATTAGCAGGCAGGCCATGATGCTTTGCTTGGTGAGCTTTCAGCACGCCTCTCTCTTCTCTCCTGTTTCTCAGACCAGAGGTGCCCCTTCCAGTTCTCACACATCTGTCCTTCCTTCTTTGGTCTGACCAGATGTGGCTGTTCTTAAATCGTAAAAAGCACTTTTAAATAGTATGGAGAAGATGGAAAAGAAGTTGATCAAAACCCAAGGTGGACACCCTGATTGCAGGTAAATCATGACCGTTAAAGGTCCCTTCCAACCCAAACTACTCTATGATTCTATGAAATATGTAGCTTTCAGAACAGTGCAGCCCATCAATAGGGCTAGAAAACAGGTTCACCGTAGGATATTCTCGGTTCTCTGGTGGACTGCTCATTTCAGAAGAGTGTAAGGCAGCCTGGTCAGCCCTAGTCATTTGCAAGCAGTTGAAATATCAACTGGAATTACATGGTGAAGGTACATTCTATGATTAGAATGAAGTTTAGTAATTTAGCACTCAGGGACATCATTATGCTTCCTAAAAGGAATTCAGAGTATGTGTTATCTTCCTCTGTTGTATTAAGAATAGAGTCAGATCAACATAGGACACTTCAACTAAATAGCTAGATAACAGGGTGGGTGGTTTGGTTTGGGGGTTTGTGATTTGTTTGGTTGGGTTTTTTTTGGGGGGGGGGCAGGAAGAGTGTTTTTTGGTGGTGTTTTGTCTGTGGGTTTTATTACATTTTCTTAGCAAGTTTGGACATTCACAGCTGTAAGTGACGTTGGTAAAATATGTGGAGGACTAGAACATCTAAAAATCAGATCCTTAATCTGTTGTCTTGAGTATCAAGACTTCTGAACTGGTTTTGATGCCACAATAGAATAACAAGTACGTGACCGTTGGTTACTTTTGGGCTTGAAAGCAGCTCTGATCACAATAATTTTTCACTAGCTTCTCTTTCATGCTCACCCTTAAATTCTCATTTAAGCAAAAGCCTGGCCTGTAGATATTTTAATTTATATTTTTGAAACCTCCAAAAATCTATTGCTTACAGCTGCTTTTTTCAACTCAATAAGCAGATTTCCCCTGGAAAATACTTTGTTGCCCTTACTTTTCACCCATATAACAAATAAATGAGCTTTAATTACTGGTTTTGTAGGGATTGAGTCTCTTTCAGGTTTTGATTTCTAATTTGAAATTGGGTAAATAAAATAAATGCGGTCTCTATATCAATAGAAGGCAAAGGAAGATTAAAAAGTAAGGCGCTACTTCTGTAGCTTTACAACAATAGAATAAAAAGTGGAATAATGAACTGTAGATGTATCTAATTACATAAATAATGCATTTGTGTAATTGTCTAGTAGGGTTGTGCTAATGAATCAATTATTTTTAATTGTAGGATGCTTGATTGTTTCAGAAATATAATTGATTGTAATCAAGAATCAATTAAATGTTGGTAGTAATCGTATTTATCAAATTTAATATATTATTATAGTTTAGAAACGTTTTCAAAAAAGGAAGTATCAAAGGACTATACTGGTGTTATGTGTTCATACCATTGGGCTGATGGGGTGGCGCTTACTGTAATAGTGCACAATAGAAAAGAAACATTTATTTTCTTCTCACCTTTTTTCTGATCTCATCTGATCTGTGAGGATAAACAAGGGTTTAGACTTGCTCAGTATTCATAACTCTTAGCTTGCTGTATGAAGCAGGCTTTGATAGAAACCAAGTGCCCCCATGTGAGACTCTTTCAAAGGTGTGAAACTTGCAATCCTGACCATATCGTAAAAATAGTGCTCTGCACAGCAGGGTGGTGGTGTGCGAGGAATTCATACCAGCCTGCCTTCCCCGAATGCCCTGACAAGCAGTCAGCCTAGATAGGCTTTCTCTTCGGAACTATTTTTGGGTTGCAGTGTCTCATGTGGAACTGTTAGCTTTTACCCCAAACTAGTTATTGTTCTTCTTGCAAATAAAACTTTAACTAATAATTTTAATTTGAAGGAACTTCATGTACCTGATGTGCACAGAAGAGGTGTTCAGTCTGCCTTCCCATGACTCTGCTGGCTATACAAATACAAAGGACAAACAACTAAATGAAGTTGATACGGCTCTAAATGGATAGTGAGCTGACCACGTAAATGAAGAGGGCTCTGTTTTAACATTGACCTCTCTTTGGTATCATACGCAGATGTTTTGTTAATGCTGAACCAGTTTTGGCCTTTGTAGAAAGGGCCAATTTTGAGGCTCATTACATTGTGGATGGGAGAGTGGATTATCTATTAACTGCATAAGTACAGACCATACGTACAGTTCATGTTTCCATGGGTTTACAGGCCCTGATCAACGTACTTGACCAGCTTGTGTGCCCAGGGAAATCTGAAATCTGCACTCAAGAGTAGGTAAAGCACAGAGCTCCACACTAAGGGAAGCTGCTTAAGGACCTGTGATCTACTACTATAGTTCCATGAGAAGAAGCATTTTTTTGGCAAGTGTGCAAAACATGTGGATAGTAAATATAGAGAGTGCCATCTACTGACGTGTAAGGGGAGAATATATATGTGGTATTGTCCAGAAATGTGCCGACTCAATAAAGTTGTTGTTATGCTCCAAATGGCTTCCTGAGTGTAGATGCAAGTGTGAGTCTAGTTTGGGCTTGTCATTCCCACATAGCGCCATAAAGGGATCAGTCAAGCTGCCTGATGTAATCTTGGTATTTCTGAAATCTTGTCCTTGTAACCAAAAGCCCAAGATTGATGTGCAAAATTTCAATGGGAAGGAGAGGTTTTTTTAATTATTATTTTTAAATCAGGTTGGGAAGAATCTAAACTGGTTATTTTCTGAAGCTTTTTGGACTGGTGTCACTGAAAACCTGGTGTAACCTCTGCCTCGTCCTTAGGTCTTTTGCTGGATGAGCTGCAGAGGAGCTGCAGAAGTGAGAAGCTGGGTTACCTCTCCCTTGTTTTTTTTCCTCAGGAAATTGAGTGTTGAATTCTCATTTTACTACAGAAAAGTGCTCTATCAGAAAATATCTGACTATCACTATAAATTGCTCCTTACTTTGACAAAGAGAAATTATCAGAATTATTTGCTTTCCTGCCTGTGGGGGCTAATTATTTGAGTAGTGAATTTCTGAACCTGAGGATGAAGAGAATAATTGACCTTTTTTTTTCCTCTTCTTTCTAGCACTGTTTTCTAAACGTAAAAGGTGTATGTGGAAAAGAGAGCACAGTAAAGAAAAAGGAAATTTTAGGCTTCCCCCCCACCTCTGAAAACATCAGCTTACTGCTCAGAAAAGGTTAAAAAGACAAATCAAATGTTAGGAAATATTAGACTAGGAGTGAAGAGCAAAACAAAGAACCTCATTATTCCACTGTATAAATCTGTGGTGCATTGTATCTGGAATGCTGCATATGCAGCTTTGGTCTCCCTGCTTCAAAAGAAATGTTACACAAACTAGAGATGGCTAACAAAGATCATTAGGAGTTAAGGAGCTGCTACTGCACTCGACAGGGTCCTACAAAAAACACAAGGGAGGAAATGGTTATTCTCCACTACTCATACTAGAAGAATTGAGAGGCAACCAAATTTACAAAAAAATGTTACTGTGCGCAGATGAAATTGTGGAACTTTGTGCCATAGTATGATCTGAGAGCCAAAATAATGGGATTCATGAAGAGTACTTTGGCTGTTAAAAGTTGCAGCAGTTGCAAACTTTGACTTGGGAAGCCCTTTCCCTTCTAACTTGGGGCAATCAACACTGCATATCCAGGAAGGATCACTTTATTATCATCCCATTTCTTATATTTTCCTCTAATTACAGCCTACTGGACCCAGCAGGAAATAGATTATTAAACCAGGTGGGTTTTTAGTCTAACCCAAAGCAGCAGGAGCCAGAAGATAGGACCTTGCCTCTTACCCTGTGTCTGCAGAGTCATGCCCTGTTTTCTCTCTGCTCTGTTTGTGGCCCAAAGGGCTGAATAATTTTTGCATGGGTGCCACTGGGTGTCATTTGGGATGACTGGTAGGCTCTGCTCAGAGTATCCTTCAGGAAGGGACAGAGGTGTGCCCAGAACAGGATTCCTGACTCCACTTTGTAACACAGGTGCCTAAAATAATTAGGAGCTGTGGTGCCAATCTTTCAGATTCCCAAGGCATTTACTGGCTCTATACCTTAATTACGAACCAAAGACAATATTCTTCAGTTCATCTGTAAATATCTCTTGAGGCTACTTGTCAAGAGAATTTCTTCTGGCTTTTCAAACTCAAGTGAACTATTTTGATTATAAGATAATATAATGTAAACATGTCACTAATCTTGTGAACGTGTTTGTATGTAAGTATGCTAGATAATTTCCATTAGATGTTTGAAGTGGAAAATAGCGTACAAAAATTGCAAACTTCTGCAGTTGGAACTCCTCTAGGTGTCCTCAGTTTCTTCCCAGGTACCTGCTTACCTTTCAGACATGGTACGCCAGCTCCCACATTTCCATAAAAGCTTTGCTCGTCAAAGCATTTTTTTGTTTATCATTTTAACCATATAATTTGCCTCACACTTGAATGGCACCGTTGGCCCACGTCAACAACTAACCTTCAAAGGATTAAGTAATTCTTTTTCTTCTGTCTCTTTTGTTGCTTGCTTTCCTTCAGTAATTCTTTACCATTGAGGTGATGCCAAAGGGCCATGATTGAGGAACAATATGTATGTGCCATCTTCAAGTATACAAAGAAAAAAAAAAAAAAGACAAAACCAGAGAAAGGTCTTTGTTCTAGTCGGTTAGCAAACCTAGGAATCATGCCGGCTTCCTAAATCGGTTGCCAGTTATGTTCTGTAATGTCTTTGCTTCCATAACATAAAAATGCATGTTGCTAACCTTGTTAGTAGGGTTTCTCCTGTGGTCTTAACACCCACATTTAATTTCTGGGATCATTCTTTTGAATTTTTATCATGCTTACATGCAAGCTGGTGTCAGAATGTCTGTTGAGGATGGTTTCACTGAAGGAGGCCGTCTGGAAGGGTATTAAAGTCCTGATGCAGCTGAGTCTTGTGACCTTGCACCCAGAGATGGGAATGTTGCACCGATATCCTTTCAGGTTTTTTGTTTGTTAAGTGTTGGTGCATGTCTACTGTGAAGAAATGTTCTTAAGCAAAGTTAATTCTGTGTGATTGAAATAATTTGCTGGAGAATGGCATTTGGATTGGAAATCGCAGTCCTTGCAGTGCTACGGTGCTACACCACTAGTCCAGGAGGTCACACTTTGGCAAACACAGAACTCATGCATTTCTTTCAGTGATAATACTGTCAACTCCAATTTACAGCAGTCTGGTTTAATGCAGACCTTACCAATAATTTGTAGTGATCAGAAGATCAATGAGATTTAGTGTTCGCATTCTGAATGAACAAGTAAGGGTTAGGTGGCCTCCTGGGGGCTCCTTTCTCATCTTTGGCTGCAACAGCTCAGGCTCCTCAAAGTTGAAGCTGTAATTCATTGATGTAATTTTAATTTTAGGATGTAAAAACCCAAACACTTGATGTTTTTAAAGTTAGCAACTCATGAAAGTTAAATCAGGGTGCTGTGTCAGTGATGGAATTTTATCCCCTTGTTTTTTAGCCATACAAATGTAAGCAAACCCTGGCTAATGGCCTCTGTTGTTAGCAGCAGCATGCTCTGACACAGTGGTTCAGTTCTACAGCAATCTTTCTTAAGGGCTTTCTTTCCCCCATGGGGTGACCTCTTTCCTGGCTCATTGAGATAAATTCTCCAAGATTCTTGACCTGATCTGATGGAGGCGGAAACTGAACAGCAGTTTTAAAATCAGTAGTCTTCACATGAGCGCTGTGTCTAGCACATATTTTGCCTTTAAAAATAAAATAAATAAAGGCCCTCCCTGCACCCAAAACCCAGCCATGGCTTTAGCATCTTCTGGCATAGAGGCATTTCATGCAACCTGTTGAATTAAAAGGATTTTTTTTTCCGTCCCCATATCTAATTTTTATGTATACAACACTGAACTTGTCCAAAGAAGGCTTACTCAAAGCAGCAAGGCATGAAGAATAAATTGCTGAGAGCTCCAGTGAGAAACGTGTCATGTGAAATCACAGAGGAAGAAGAGCCAGCAGCTATTACTGTGTTACTAGGAGAAAAGCCCTTCCACAATGAAACACAAGGATAAGACAGATGAAAACATATTTTAGCTCTCCTAAGCTCTAGAGTTTCGTTTTTTGTTTGGGTTTTGTTTTTTTTTTTAATAAACCTGAAATCTGTTCTCTTATGTTGTCATCTACTGCAGCCCTCTCAGAAGGAAATCATTGAGATCTGAGACTGTACACGATATAAAGCCACTTTTGATTTAGAGGGGGAAAAAGAGCAGCATTAGAGAGAAAATAAGAGTTTCTCTGACAACAAATGCAAATGACCTGTAGTACTTGTTGTTAGTTGTAGTCTTGTAGATTGGTCAGTATGTATAAAATTCCGCCACTAAATTACAAGATCAATCTGGATTTTGGCATATTTGCAAATATTTTTTATGTTTATCTTTCATGCACATCAAATACATGTATGTTAATGTATGTGTTTTTAAAAGAAATCATACATCAACTGCACTTTGTGGTGTAAGAGTGATACAAAGACATTCTTATCCTTAAGCTTTTGTACTCAAAGGTAGTTAAGAAAGCCAAAACAACTTCACAGTTAAAATTAGCAAATTTCTAAGATTGAGGGGTTTGTCAAGAATTGACAAGTTATTTTTGCCACACACAAATGACACTAGGTACAGAATAGTTACAGTAAATTTGGTAGGTTATCACTCAGAATCCAGTATCTCCTAAACTCTAATGAGTACAGGCTCTGGATATGTGGATTTTATTAATATTCCTGACCTGAGTCATATAGGCATGAGTTATTTGAGGTGGCATTGCAATTTTTCCCTAGCTACTTAATACCTGCTCAGGAAAAACTATTCAGATTCTGCTCTCGCTGCTGGAGGAAGCTGGCACGTTAATCCACTTTGCTTACTTTGCAGTTATTTAAATTTATTATTTCGGGGAGGATTTTTTCAGAACCTTGGCCTCAAATTGCTAAAAGCACAGCTCTGGAGGAGCTTTTACCATTGTTTCATCTGTATAGGAAGTGGTAGCATAAAGGATTCTTTTGCTTCCACGTTGCATTTTAAGATTCAGATAGCAAATGGCCTGAGCAGAGCAGGATTGTCTCAGACAATGTGGCCAGGATACATAGCTTGCCTATTGAGGGCTCTCTGCGTTCAGTATTTCTGAGTCTTTTCCTGTCCTTGCCATTTGTTGTGCTGACTGTTTTCAAGTGCATAACTGCTCCCAGTAGCCTGTAATTGCAAGGTCAGTCTAAGGTGAAGCTGTGCCTTGTTTAGGGAAAGACATGAACAGTCTGTTTAGGCCGTATGTCCTTGCCTTGTCCTTTTCTTGAAACCTTTGGGTAGCTCAGCATGTTACGTACAATGATTAGGAGCACCAAAATCTTTCAGAGTACACGATTGGGGCCAGCTTAGCTTCAGTGTAATTGGCAGCTTTGTGGAGTCTTAGATGGGCATAGCAAGAAAGCTATTCTGATCTGATACCTGATTTTGAGGGTGAACTACTCCATATTGCCTGATTTTTCTTGCTATCTTGTGTGCTTTTATTGCAGAGAATGGAACCCACCAGGTATTTATTTTTCTCATTTGTTTACAAAAGCATCACTTTTCCCATATCCATGGACGTGACTGCTCTATATCAGCTAGCAGCTAGTGTCTGGAGGAAACTTCTAAAAAAATTTTTTTTTTTTTTTTAAGAATTGAGACTTTCTTTGCCATGAATGCAAAAACAAGGAAAGGGTCAAACTATGTAAGGATGCTGCTTTGGCAAGCAGCTTGCTTACGGCCTTCCATTGTTGTTCAGTCTAGACGTTTGCTCTAGCTATTAATTTGGTTAGAAACACTTAAGGACAGGGATCTATTATTTCCTCACTGAAAAAAAGCACAGGCTAAAGCTTTGTTTTAAAACCGATTATGGTTGCTAAGTAACAGCCTTCCCTAAATTGAGTGTCTTCCTCAACAACTAATCCCAAAGTCTTAAAAAGTGAGAAATTAAAGACGTGATAAATCTTACTCTGTCCATATGATTAACAGACATTTTGAATTAAACCTTGGTCCCACTGTTGTTGGCGGAGAAAGCTTCCACTGGCCCAAACACATGAGTATTTCTCTGCTGATTCTTATCCAGAGTAGAGAAATTTGTAGTATAACATACCTATTTAGCAAATTCTTTTATTTTTAATGAACTAATTATTAGAATTTTCCACATTTCCTCCACCTTCTCACATCTGCAGTGATTTTTTTGTTTTGTTTTGTTTTTGAGGCAGATGAAGAAATACTTAAATATAGGAATGAAATTGGATATTGTCATTAAATCAAAAGGAGAACGTTTCAGGCTCAGCTAATGATGGCTGTTTCCATCAGTGCATACGTTCTGTTCCCCAGTGGGTTATGTTAGTTACATGGGTGTAATGCAGCTCTGCTTTTTCTTGCAACATTCACAAAAGGACGGGAAAGCAGATTTAGGTTTTAGGTTGAGGACTAGAAGCACATCCTTCTGCTTCACAACCAGTGCTTAATGCTATAAGTCACGGCACCTCTTGGTCAAGTCAATAAATCTCTTGCAGTGCAGAGACGCCCAAGGTAACAACATCTGAGTTAGTACCAGAAATGGAATTGGAATAGGCATGTCAGTGTGGCTCTGCACCTGAGCTACTGAGCTCTGCCAGAGGAGGTTTATTAGCTCCAGTGAAGTGCTGCACTAACGCTTTTAGATCAGGGTTAGTTCACCTGTGTGACGCTGTGCTGAACAGAGTAAGTAAATGAGCGTGGTCAGGCACTTGCTCGGTTGTTTAAGCACCATCCACCCACATTGTAGATGTGCCTTCCAGTAATTTTATTGGTGAACTTCTTGGTTATGCCATATGGTTTCTATTTCTTTCTGATTTGAAGGTCTCAAAGCTGTTGACAGCTTACAGAAGTTGGTAAATATTATTGCAGTTGAAGCTATTATGTTTTTCTGGAAAAGTTTGGGGAGATGATTAGACCTTGAAAATTGACTTAGAATGTGAATTTCTCACTAAAGTATGTAGGAAGCCAGTTTCTCAAGTCTCTCAACATGGTTAAATTTCTTCTCTGTTTTTCAAATGTAATTGTAAGAGCAGTACTAATGCCGGCATACACAAGATGATTATTTTGTGTCTTTGCAATTAACTAGACAATACAGCAAAGTTAATATTTTAGCATACCATTTACTAGCCACTTGGTACTTCAGGCATCTAGGCCTAGCACACTAAGGGTTTTTTTTGTCTTTGACATTGCGCTTTTGTGTTTGGCCTCCATATGTTGTCCATCCTGTCCTCGCTGTGCCGTGCTTTTAGAGGTGCTCGGCTCTTTTGCACGCATGCTTGAACCTCTATCAACTCCCATCTCAGGCTGGAGACTGGCCAGTTAGAGCATGTGTCGTTGAATGGGAAATCTGTGCAGAGCTGCGTTCTCAGCTGAAGAGCTCCTGGTTCTTCTGCAGTTGCCAAAAATATGGGAACAGGTAACCCATGTTTTAGTGGAAGGGTCCAAGTGGGGGAATCCCCTGCCACGCCCCTCCCAAAAAAAGCCATAGTACCCAGAACATCACCAGACTCAGGAGAATGGGAAGCTCATGCGACTGCATTGTAAAACAGGGACTATTAAGTTATCTTCCTCTCCCTTCAGATTTAAGTCACTGAAGGTTGTTTTGTCCTTGTCTGTCTAAATACGAACTCCTTACAGGCCACTTGTTTTTTAAAATGAGGAAAAAAACTGTAAAACCAGGTCCTCTCTGTCTTCTGCTCAGTAAATGTAGCGAACTGAGAAAATCCTGTCTAGTAGGTGTAACCTGTGTTGTTTCTTCACAGAGGTTTATTTTTTTGTATGTTGGGATCTATTTAAAGCATTTTCATGCATTGTGACCACTTAGCCAAGTGATTCAGATTGTTTGTAGCAGTAACCAGCTCCCTCATTACTCACTGCTCCATGAATCTTTGTCAACTAAAGCATTTAACCACCAAAGATTTTCTATTCTCATTCAGCAAAAATATCCTCAGATCATCAATTAAATATATTGATGAGAATTAGACCAAAAATTATCTTTGAGGAACCTCACTGTTTTGTTGCCCAATTCATTAATATTTTCCCAGTCACTTTATTTTCAGATGTGCTGGTAAAGTAGTTTTTAATACCTTTATTGGGTGTTGCAACTTCTGTATACTGCCATTTTTAAAATGGTAAGATTTTAAAATCAAGATGTCACGTAGTACTAAGTCAGATTTTTTTTTTTTTAAATCCAAGTACTTTATCAACAGAAATGTTTTTAACATCCAAACTAGTATCCTGTCAAAAAACGTTAGTGAAAAACCTAGTTACCATGGAACTTGTTGACTGAAATTGTTTTATTTTTTTGGCATCTATTTCTTTGTTGATAGTCTCTATTTTTGAATTATCTATTTAGATATCTTACAAGCCATATCAGGTTACTTAGGCTCTAAATCCTTATCAACACACACCCCCCTCTCTTTTTTACTTTTTAACAAACTCCTAACTATGGAACCAAATTTACATTTCTGTAATCATGTAGAAATAATCTTCTTTTCCAAAAGATTTCTCAATAATTAACAAAATTTGGGAAAGTTCTGAATCTTTTAAAAAATAATAAATTGTACTGTCATTATTTTTTCTTTCTCTCATTATTTGTATATGAATCTTCTAAAAAATAATAAATTGTACTGTCATTATTTTTTCTTTCTCTCATTATTTGTATATATGTGGGTTTTATGTTTCATCACTTCTTTTGGGGCATCTAGTAACGTATGTGTAATGTGTTCCCGGTTTTTACTAATACTTCTCTAATACTTCCGTGCTCCCAAAATACAGTTATGGCAATAGCTGCTTAAAGTTTTGGAAAGCTGGCCCTTTTAAAAGTTCTTACTGTATTCTTTAGTGTTTGGTGTACCATGTGCTGCTTGAAGGAAGTAAATGCAACATAATAATTGTTTTTTCAATTAAGCCACTAACTTTTAAAGTCAGTTTTTAACTCTGTCAGTGAAGCTCAGTATTGCGTTACTTCTGTTGGGTGCCGAGCATGCTCACAAACAAATTATTCTGTACTGTTTTAAAAAAATCTATAAATATCAGATGCTTTTCAGTTTCCAAATGTTCTTATATTGATGCTCAATATAAGAATACTTTTTCCATCTCTTGCACATCATGGACAGCTATTAAAGGAAAATTTTGCCTGTTTTCTAGTGATACTTGCTGTTTGGAGGGAGCGGAGTGGATGACCTCCAGTATCCCATCTTTGATTTTGTGAGTCAGAGTCCTCCTCAAAGTCTAAATTATCAGCTGGAAAGATGATGTGACACATCAGTGTCACAGTGATGTACCATGTTGCTGGTAAAATTCAATTTCAGTGTCTTAGTGTTATGATCCATGCCTCTGGTTTCAGTAATATTTGGTTTTTCCTCTATATATGAATATCTTCAGTTCCTCTTGTCGGTTATTTAGGCAGGTAGTATTCATTAATGGACACTTTTTTATTTTTTTAAAGTATGTTCTTTGAAAGGTTTGGAATGATTGGATTTATGTTGTTGTGAGACTAGCTTACATACCAGAGTGTTTATGCCATAATTACTCTATTGAATGAAAAACCTTCCTGGCTACCCAATCACGTTTATTACTTTGGAGAGTGAGATTTTGCAAAGATGGGGCCAACTGAAGCATAAAAACTCCCTCTATTATGATAGATCTTTCAGTACTTCACAAACAAAAACCTACCTCTTGGTCCCCCACCAACATTTTAGCTCACCCACAGCTAGCCTTACAGGTTTAGCAAATTCCTTCTTCTTGAGGGAAAAGGGGCATTTATAATATGACTTTCCAGATATTCCCCTCCTTCAACAACCCTGAGGTCTTCCAGGATCAGTGCAACATGGGTTGGTAAGGCGTCAGAGGTACCAGAGGAGGTTACTGCCAGAGGAATCGCTCTTTATCGTCTTTACTCTTTCACTTCTGGAAGGCAGAAAACTGTCCTGCTTGTAAAATGTCCTGATCATTCAGATGGTCCGTGAACGTTATCTCCACAAGAAGGCTTTCATAACCTTGCGGTAAGTCTGTGCATTTTGAGCTGGACGGTAGTTCATTTCTTTCCTCCAGCTGCTTTTTCCTTCTCTTCAGATGCCTCATTCAGCATATTGACGTACCTTAGGTCCAGCTGTGAAGATATGCTTCCAGGCCTCCTTCTTGGTCTATTAATGACAGCTTGCAAATTGGCATTGCAACTGGGTACATTAATGAAATACATAACTTCAAGGTGCATCTTCAGTCTTTTGCAGACCGTCTACCAGTTTACGTTGTCACCAACAATATGAACATTAGAACACCTTGACCAATTTCAAAATTATGGAAGTAATAAATATCTTCATTATTTTTTCCAAACACATTTCTCACAAATTAATGATTTGTCTGTACAAGTAAAATTGCATTTATTTCTGCATGATTTCCAGAATTACCCTGAGAACATATAATTTTCTAAGATAGACAAGAAGTGAAAAACTTTACAAGAAGAAATAGTCTATCAGATATCAATTATATTGTGTTTTGTTACCTTAGACTTGCTATCTAGATATCTGGTGAATTTAAAACAAACTGCTAAGTAATGTCAGTAGGGGTTTTCCCATTATTTTCTCAGATTTGTGCTTTCCTTTCTTTTCTACTGTCACTTACCTTTAAACATCCACTTCTTATGTTTTGATCAAAGCCAGAAAGATCATTGTTTTTATTTGAAAAGTACTAGTACAACATGAATCTCTCTTCTCTTTTTACAATATACTTATTTGTGATCTACTGTAATAATTTACAAAGATGCTTATGAGACCCTGTACTGATGGTCATAAAACTGGCTAAACAGAAATTCCCGGTTATCTGAGAAAAAAACTTTCTTCCACTTAATTTAAGTGCAATGTTGAAATGAAACTGTACAAAGAGATTTAAAGGTATTGTGTTTTAGAGATCTAGTTATTGTGGTATTATGGTAATAATAAAATATTTTCATAGGTCATCAAACTTATAAAGAACAGGATTGATTAATTTAGGGAACCTATACAGAAAATTAAGGCTATTTAACGTATTCATGACACTGACCCCTGAAAATAACAAGAAGTAGTTGTGTTGCTAGGAGACAGTAACCACAGTGTCAGAATAACATGTTTTTATTTCATGTAAGAAATGCTGGTTAATGCACCTAGTTAGATAATGAGCAAGGATAGCTGTGTGATGTAAAAGATTGGGTGAAATACTTAATTTGTGAGATGGGAAGCCATTAAAAAGTGCAATTCTTTAAGGTCTACCTTAACGTAGAGTGCCACAAGAACAGACTGGTGACCAAGATCTGTTTGAAGCTTGACTAGAAGTAGGAAGACACCCTGCTCCAAAGTATTAAGATGAAGTAATTCCAGTTGGTAAATCAAATAAGAATAAATAGAGATAATAAACAGCTTTAAAAAAAATCAGATGTTTATACAGCTGCTTAATTTTGCTGATGCAGAATCAAGTTAAGCATGGGAAAGAATGGTGTGGTTCATAAAGACATACAATAAACTAAAAACAAAGTTTCTAAAAGCGTCAGGACTTTGGAGAGACAAGAAGGAGGATCTGTGTCACCAGGAGGAATGCAGTACTGTATTCTAGGAGGTGCCAGAAAAGCTTTGGGAAGACCGCAGCTAAAGAAATATCAAAAGAGCAGATTCGTTGTTGAAAAAATTTCATGACTAATGTCTACTAGTTACCTTAACTAGGGAAACTCTGAAATAAGTATCCAATTATATAGATTGAAAGAATTTGATCTGGAAAGCATGATCCACATCACCAATGTGTGGTTATAAAAGCATGGCACAGGGGCTGTCTCGTCAAACTCCAACAAGGCACATCGTAGAGCTCACACCATGCTTTGGTTGTGTATGTATTCTCCACGGTGGTCCAGCTTTCCCAGTTTTGCTAGATTTTGGGATTCCTTAAAAGCCATGCTGACTGCTCTCAGCTGGACTCCAGGCAGATACAAGAAGACTTGTGCCTCTAACTCCACTCCCCCAGCTCCCCTTGTTATCAGTGCTTTGAGCTCTAAGTATATAGACTTTGGCATATAGGTTGTATATGCATGAGGAGATATTTTTTAACAGCAGTGTCCTGTCACTCTCCCAGACATGTTTTCTACATCTCCTTTGAACGGAAGCAGCCTGCAAGCTGGATGTAACCTCTAGGCTGCCGGTTCAGGCACACTGGACAGCTCTTTAATTGTTCTTTCTTTGTTTCTTTCAAACTTTACTTTGATTAAAATGAAACATTTAAAAATGTGAATCCGTATTTTAAGAAATATGGTCTTGCTAAGTCATTACTTTAATTATTTAACTAGTGCTGATTTCATATTGTATCAAAACTTACCAGGACATCTGTGACAAGTTGTGCTTGATTGCTATCAGTGGCTGACACAATGGCTCCTTCCCTTACAAATAAGGGCGTGTGGGTGAACAGCATAAAAATGCTTTCAGATACTTACTTGCATTCAAAGTTTGTATGTCCTCCCCCCCTCCACCTACTTTGGACACCCTTCTGGAAAATGCTTTGTGAAAGGCTTTGCTGGCAGAAACAGCAAATGTTAAATACATGTAAGTAAGTATTTGTGGAAATAATTTTTTTTCTCTCTTTCAAATGTAAAATTATCCTATTATGTTTAACCATTCAGGCACCAGAAAAAAAAAAAAATAGAAACTGATATTTGCAGCCAATGAAAAGTAATAAAAGTGCACATTTTGAATGTAAACAAATTTTTTCAACTTGCTCAGGATCAGACTATATGGGCCCAGCTCTGATTTACAGAAATTGCTCAATGAATAATGAATACATTTGTGATTTATATGAAAACATAAAAATTGTAAGCTGCTCCTGGTTAATTCACAGAGGGGGGGAAACAACAAAATACAAAGCTTAATTAATTTGAATAATTTATTCCTCTATAAAGTCAGCCATTCAACTTGAAATACATTTCCATCCCACTCCCCAGAGGCTACAGCCCAAATTAAGGAGTAGCCAGAGGGGACCTGCACATTTTGCACATGATGACAACATCTCTAAAAAATAGACCTGGGACAAATTCTAGTTTGACTGGATTCCCACCTGAGGACTACACTTGAGCACGTCCTGCACTTTCTCTCTGGACATTGCTAGTAGCAAAAACTGAGGAACTCGCCCGTTGTTTGGTGAAGCCTTTGGAAACCTTCTTTACGATTTTGGTATGTTTCAGATGATGCCTTAGAATGGTTTCTTGCTAGAAGATTTTTTTTTTTTTTTTTTTAAGAAATCCACCTTTTGGTCTAAGTCCAATTAATCTCTAGAGCTGTTTGCAGATAACTGCAAACAGAGAGTTTTAGAGCAGTAGCAGATAACTGTAACAGATAAGAAAAGTGCCCTTCATTTTTATACATGTTCTTAGAGAAGCTGTTGTCCACCCAGAATCCAATCACAGATTTCCCTATCCTTGAAATTCAGATATGTATATAATTCATACCGAAACAAGGAAATAATTGCAAGTTGTAAATTTGGATATTTTCTTACATAGGTCTGAAATCATGCCACGATACTATTGCCTTGGCCTGTTCCCATTAAGAGTTATCTCATGTACAAAGTTATCTATGTCTTTTCAGCCCACTTTGCAAAGAATACACAGCGGTTTCCTGAGCAGAGCAGGAAAAAACAGGCAGCAGTTTCTTATCCGAGTCTGCTTTGCTGCAGTCCTGTGCTTATGTGCTTTCTTCTTTTCTTTTCAAATGGTCCCTTGTTAATCTCCACGTTTTCTTCCTCTGTCCTCAAATTTCTGTAATGTAAGGAACATCCCAGGCTCTCCGTTCGCAGACTGTTTTCATGGTCATGTAGCATAGCTTCTGCTCGGACCTTGCCATGCCTGTTTGTACCTGAAGCCATCAGTTCAGGTTCATGTTCCTCTCCAGATTCTCACAAAACTAAATGGGAAGATTTGTTCTTTCCATTGTTTCAGATATCATTAAATACGAGGGAGTGTAGCTACGACCCTTCGCTGGTGCTCTTGCTGACTGAATTCAGGGTGGTTAGCGGTGTTTCAGGAATGTCCATCCATCATTAGCTATTCCAGGACAAGAATGGTGTGGGCGTCTGTGTTCCCTAACATCAGTTAGGAATTCAATCAGTATTAAGACTATATTGTACTGAAAGAGCAGTTATGCTTGGCAAATAATTTAAGTCAGGTTTGGGAAATAAATCCTTCGATGAATCAAACAGTGTATTTTTATTTCACTAGGGTTTTTAAAAAAATCTGTACGTTGGCTGTACTCTTCACCAAAAACCTAGGTACATAACGCAGGAACTGAGAATGGATGAATTAGAAGACCAGAAGACACTGTATCTAAGTGGAATAGATAAGCAATGAAAACGTATCTTGAAAAGAAACAACTAAATGAAAAAGCAGATGTATAGGTGCTGCTGGTTTTTTTGAAGGTGGTTTCTTTACTATAAATTAACAATTTTTATTAAATTCTTGTATTCACTGTTGCTTCATCTAGATGTATAGTTATGAAAAATAAAAAATAATGACCTAAATGTGTTGTCTGATGTTTCTTTTCTGCTGAGGTCAAGTTCATTTTGTAGCGTTGTGCCTGCTTTTTCATAGTGTCACTGCCAAATGACATTAAAATTACAAATACAGAACTAGATTAAAAGAACATGATTAAGATTGCAAAGTCAGGAAAAATCATAATTAAGGTTGCCTGTGCAGTTTTAACTCAGTTCCTGTGTGTACATCCATCCTGATAAGAGAGTTTAATTACATAGTCATGGCCATTTTTTTTCACAGGGCGGTTTCCCAGTCAGTGAGCACCACCAGTCCTGTATGTGCGTAAAGTAGCTATTCAAAACTCTTTTTCTCCCTGTTATACGTTCCCAGGCCTCACTCGTTGCTGGCTCGCTGAATCTTGTTATGGAGAAAGAAATATTAATTCCGTTGGGTCTCTTCAGTGGTGTTTATCACTGTTGTATTTCATGTGTCTTTCAAATAAGAATGAATGTATTCTCACATGTGAGAAGTTGGTACTGTTATCTTTCTATAAAGGGGAATAGAGATAAATTGTTGTCATTGAAGTCTGCTAATTTTGAGCATCCAGTTTGAAGTAGCTACAACTTGGTATTTGAGTCAACTACAATACTGCTAAAGCCCACTGACTTCTGTGCAGCTCTTCCTTCGGACAGCTTCTCCTTGCTGCCTGGGGTTAGCAATGAGGACACACAGAGACAAGGTCTCTGCTCTCTGAACCGGGCTTGAGATGTCCCATACTGGCCCAGAACTGCGATTACTGGGGAAACCTAAATCCAGAATGGACTTTTGATATTCTGAGCCTTGAATTCTCTCCTGACAATGTAAGTAGAATAGACGCTTTTCTGAAGGCAACGAATACCATCTTTCAAACAGGGGAGGGATAGTTGCGTCTCCTTTTCTACCTAGTATGCTATCAGTTAAAATTCCCACCTAGACTGAGACATGGTCTCCTATTTTTCTTCTTCCTGAGGGTTTGCAAACCTGTCTGATATCTTAGGGATTATCTCTACCCTATCAGCAGATTATGTTGGAGGTAGAACATCTTACTGACTCCTATTAAAATGGTTACATATCCATGGATAAGTTTTTTTTTTTTTTTTTTAAACTGGATTAAAAGGTGGAAGAGAAGATGGAATATGATTCTTTCACTTAAATATCAGAATGTTCATGTGCTGACACTAGTATTTCACTGTATTGTAGCTCCTGTATAACAGAAGTTCCTTAACTGGAACAAAATATCTGACTAATACTCTTGACTGAAATCACCCCATGCCCTGTCTTCCCCAGCCCCACAGAAGAACTCATCTTCAAGCCCAAATACCCAAATATGGGCAGATAAAAGCAGCATGAAGCAGAAAAAAAGCAATGAACTTTAAAATGGTTTTACTAAAGCCACAAACACCTGAAAATACAATTTTATGATGGAACCTTTTGGTGCTAGTTTGTTTGTCTCCTCTTTTAAGTTATCCTTATTTAAAATGCTGCAGCTGAACTGAGAAGTGAAGGGAAACTTTCTGAATGTTTGTTTTCCTTATTTGAAGCTATTTAAATTATTTCATTATAAGAACAATGAAACTTTTAGTATTACTTTGTGTACAGTAAGTCGGGTCCCACTCATTCTTCCCTCCTTAAACAACAGGAATCTTAGCATAAGTTCACAATAACTGTGAACAAATATGCAAATAAGGAATTTATTTTATTTTAAATGCAATTTTGGAATAATAGGAGTTTGATTCTCATTTTAAAGTATCTTTTTGTATTTTGAAAAATTGTGAAATTATAATTTAAATTTATTATGAAAAATGTAAGAGCGGATAACATTAGAAAGGACTTAACCAGAAGGAAGGAAAAAAGAAAATATAATTCACCAATTATAGTTTTCATGGAACTTTCATTGACCTTATTGACAGGAACCTTTTGAAGTTCAATCAGGATGGATGTGAAGCCCTGTACCTGGAAAGGAAGAACCTCTTGTAATAGCACAGGCCGGGGACTGCCTGGCTGGGGAACAGCTCTGGTGAAGAGACCTGAGGGTCTTAGAAGTCCACCAGCTGAAACAAGCTTGAAAGAGAGCATAGTTGCAGGATTGATTCCCTTGGTATTGCTGTACCAGTGAATATTTAGCACACTTTAGGTCCTAAACGCTGCCACATATAGAGTTCTGCAGTGAAAGAAACATGCAAAGAAAGTCCTAGCTGATGACCACTTTTTGCAAACATGGCCTACGAGCTTTGAGTAAAGCCTTCTGTAGCTGTGGTGATTGTAAACTTGAGCCTGGGCTGACAGGCAGTTCCATGAACTGAATTGTCAAAAGAACAGATTCCCATGGGATAGCCAGTAAGTTTGGTCATGTTTTTCCATATATCACATCTGTGAGCCTGTCTGTTAAAGAAAACAAACAAACCAGTTTTCAGACTGCAGAACTCCTAAAATGTCTGAATTGGAAGAATAGCAGTAAAAATATTTCAGAGTGATAATTCAATTCTAGGGTTTTGTGTAGTTTAATCCGGTATCTGGCTGTCATGTCCTGATAAAATAGTAGCTGAATATTTAATTTCTCTAGCCTCACTCAATCATATATGCTTTATTCTTCGAAAGGATAGTTCAGAAGACATGACCACTGAAAAAAGCAAGGTTTACTCTACATGGTTTACTGGTCTGGGCATAACGTGGTGCAGGCAATTAGCCTGACAGTTTCTATACTCACGCTGGTTTGTGTCCAGCCAGGTGGGTGCATGTACAAGGGTTGCTTCTACAAGTCTGTATCTATCTGCAGAGCTGTGCCTGCAATTACCATATCTGACAAAGAATAAGCTGTGATTATAACATATGTGACATGGGAGGTCTTGAAATAAGCTTTCTTCTCAGTGATTGACAGGAGAGGCTGAGTGGCTTTAGCATAGAGAACTGACGTGTATTTCTGAACTGGTTTCACCTTTATTTCAGAGAAACCAGAAGAGTAATAATTTCATCATTTCATAAGTGTTATCAAGATCTAGAGAAGAATGCTGTTCATTTGAATTTGGAAGAGAATCCAAGTGGCTGTTTTGCATCGGTAAAATTCAGAGTGCTCTAGTAATTCATCATGCTCAACAGGAAGAAAACTAAATTGAAGGAAATGGGTGTATAGTGCTCTTAGCACAGTTTTGGATTTAGCTGAACTTTACTCTTCAGTTCACTGGCTTGTGTGACATTAAGAAGACAAGAAAGGTCAATCAAATGGCAACATCAAAAAGGTTCTTAAATTCCAAGGATGGCTCTTGACTTTGGCCAGGCTGGTGAATCCTTAGTTAATTATCATGGTATACCAGTAGACAAGCACTCTATTCTAGATGTAAAACTATGTTCTTTTGATTTTCAAATAATGTGCAGTGGTATAGCAACATTCCCAAATTCCCACCACAATCAAACAGAAAATAGATTTTGTAAATGTGTTACTTAACACTTTTTACAGATTCTAAAAGAATTCAAAAGGCTTTGATTTGTGTAAAGCTGTTTATGGTACTATTTAAGATTTGACCACTACCTTGATGCTATTATAAGTGGGAATATAATATTTCTTCCTGGCACTAGGGCCAGCAGGTCAGTAGTTGCTCAGGAAAGATGTTATACCTATGCCAAGTAGGAGCTCTGCTTTTTGAAGTTCTGCTTGTACCAAGTGGGGTTGCAGCTTGGTAGATAAGGGAGCTGTAATCAAAACCTTGAAAGTGCAGAAATGAAGGACTGTTTGAATCACATACATTTGACCTACAAGTTTTTTTAATCTCGGTGGACCTCCTGCATAGACTGGTAGCCAGTTTGGCATGCATTTATTCACCTTACCCAACTCTTTTTCACATGAATGGTGCTGAAAATTGTAGTAAGGCTGGCAAGCTTCCAGAGTTAGCAAACCATTGTAGAAGCACCTTCACTCTTTGCAGAGCAAACAGTAAAGAACAAATGAGTCTTCCTCAAATGTCCACAGATGGAAATTAGCCCTGATCATTTATGGATGGATGTTAGCAGAATAGTGGCATAAATTAAAAATACCAATAAAATACTATTCAAGTGATTTAATCGAAGGCATCAAGGCCAGCTAGTTCAAGAAAGAAAATGAAAAGGAATAATTCCAGAGATGACTGCTGATTTAACCTGTTGCAATTAATACACTTCAGTGCCCTTGATATGCCTCCAATTGATGAGTGCAATGGTAATGACTACTGAATCCATCAAAAATAAACATATTCATTGTGGCTGGCTTTTCAATTTAGAACAACCAGAACAGAAAGTTAAACCATTGGTCTAATTTGAGGCACCTCACCACTGCAGTAGATAGCGTTCTCATTTCTTGCGTAATGTATGTCTGTATGCAATTAGCAAGAGGAAGCTGGAGTGAATGGAGAAGACCTACAGAGATGATGAAAACCATCACTTAACAGAGAGTTTTCCCTAAGTTCCGAAGAGATATTTATGCATCAGTTCATTTTCCAGGCTAAACACATTGGAGATGGATTTTGCAAATATGGGGGTGTGTGATCACTGAGATAAACTTTTCTGTGCATCAGTAAGAATTGATTGATTCTAGACAGTGCACCATGAGCATTACACTTGTTCCCACAAGATAGGAAGCCAAGTTACTTCTTGGAACTACTTTTTGGATTCTGTTGAACAGCAGTTTCCTCTGCATTGTAGCACTTCAAACAGCTGAATGGACAGATCCTGACAAGACTAGTTAGAGTCCTTTAGAAATTTTGTGTGATGCTAGGCTTCATTTTTGTTATGCAATAGACTGATAAGCTTCAGTGCCCGTAGGTCACCTGTGAATAGATGCCACTGTGGATGCAAATCACATCTTAAAGCTGATATCCCAGTGCTCCAGGTATTAAATCAATAGCAGTTTCACTACTGACATCAACTGCAATATAAATACGTAATGATAATAACAGCATTAAAATAAACATTCTAATGAAAACTATAAAAATCTGAAAGAAAGCTAGATATTGAATAGAATATTTCAGTTGGAAGGGACCTACAATGATCATCTAGTCCAACTGTCTGACCACTTCAGGGCTGACCAAAAGTTAAAGCATGTTGTTAAGGGCATTGTCTAAATGCCTCTTAAACACTGACAGGCTTGGGGCATCGACCACCTCTCTGTGGTCGATATGCAATACAGAATCCATTAGAATCTCTTATAGCTAACTGCACCAAAGAATTGCACCTCAATCACATGGTTCCATTTTCTAAGGAAAGGCTCTGTAAAAGATGACTTTAACTACTTTGCTGTAGTCAGTATTTATAACAGAGTCGCTGTTTTTTATTTGCTGTGAAAGATACTTATGTAGTTATTTTTTTGGGGGAAAGCCCCCTTTTTGTCTGCCATTCAAACCATCTTAATTTTAAGTTGTAATAGGCAAATTCCCAGCTTTCTGGTATTCTCTGTTAGAAGCCAATCCCAAGCCTGTCATCATGATGGTAAGGAACAGAGTCTTTGGAGAGGCAGCATCTCATTTGCAGTGAATTCCTGGTTGGTTTTTCTTAAATTGGCTCTTCCCCAGGAGTAGCTTAAATGTGGTTATTCATTTAAATAGTTTACTACTGGGAAAACAAAGCTCTATAAAGTACAAGATCTCATTTGCAAAGGGGGTCCTGGGGACTGAAAGTGGATATACACGTGCCATGTGTTGCAGCCTCCATCTTCTGCTTTTCCTGCTGTTAGGAAATAATTTGAAAAATACCTAAAATAGGAACAATATACTCAATGGCTGAACAAAAGGCTCAGATCTGTCTCCATAGCAGAGCCCACAGTGGTAGCCTTCAGCAATAGTTCCTGTAGTCCACAGTAAAAAAAGAAGCGAGTGGTTATTGGGAGAAACAGCACAGCCTCCTCCCAGGAAGGATGTCACAGATCGAGGGAGGGCTTGGCTGTGGTGCGTAGGAGCCTCTGGCCATGACTGTACTAGTAAAAGGGGTGTGCCTAGGACCATTCTTCGGTCATGAGAGCATCTGGCACGTAACAGCTCATGTCCATGCTGATTTAAAAAAATTTAAAAAAGGAAGAGCTCTCTTATGCTCTGAAACAGAGAGGCTGCCTCAAAAATGTCTTTGGAAATTATTTCTGGCTGATGCTAAGTCTTGAGCCATGCCTATGCCCAAAGTATGTCAACGATCGGCCTGACAACAATTAAACATATTGACTTCCAGTGCAACTTCTCTTTTCAGATATCCCTTGGAATTACATAACGGAAGGGTTTTTTCACCTAATTTAGAGACAGAATAAACTCAGTCCTTGGGTCATTCATGCTTATTAAAAGAGCCCAAACCACAGGTGATAAAAGTTCTAGGGAAACAATGCTTCTTTCATATATCCAAAATTTCTTCACCTGGAATAGTTTCTTGGATGTCAGTATGGATAATATCTTTCAGGAAATACACTGTAAGACTGTCACAAGCACAATGAATTGCCCTGAAAATAATGGCCATCCTACTAATGATACTCCAGCACTGGCCCTTTTTATCTAATGCTTCCTTGAAACACCAGAAAATGCTTTAAACACCATCAGAAAGTCCCATAATGTGATGATATTTGTTGGAATGGAACCTGGTATCAGCTCTAATTTTAGTTTTATTGTCCGACAGAATTAAAAAAAAAAAGTCTCAGAAATAATTGCTTACTTTTTTTCTATTAGGTTTTACCCAATGCTCGGTTCAGTCTTGTGCAGTCCGTGTTTGGCTGAACTATTTTTTGAGAGCCTAAAAGACTTCAGAGACACTTCTAAAAGTGTTTACATTAACTGAAGAGTGTAGAAAAGAAAAAAGGGGATCTTTGAAATTGAATTTGATTCTCTTCTATACCGTAATGTCTATAGATTGGAAACTGGCTTTAACAGTTAGTGGTACATGCTTTTCTTGGCATAGTTTTAGTGTTAAATTTTAATATGTAGGGGATCATCGGTGCTATTATACATAAATGAAGAAGACAAATCTCCTTTTCAGGTAAAGTATATAACTTCAAAATATGCATATTTCTCCTATATATTCCTCATTTTTTCTGCCATCTATTTTATCATCAACACAGAAACTAGCTACAGTCCCCAAAGGAAGGAATTAAATTTAAGAATGCAGATACAACTCCTAGGTTTTTCAAATTATCTGAAAAACTGTGATTTAGATTTTCTAAATGGAATCACAGTTGTTATACTCAAGACATGATTTTTATTTATTTTTAAGGGGGTAACTGGGAGAAGTAAGCTGAAGTTTCATACACTTCATAAAACCAATATTTTATGATGTTGATGTCTGTCTTCTTCCCTGAACAATGGTTTCTATTAATGTCTTGTACAATTATGTCTGTTTGATTATTAAACTTGATTTTCTTTCATAAAAATGTATTTTTTTTACCCTTTTTCTATTTTGTTGTTCGTTCTGTCTGGGAAGGAGGTTTCTTTCTAAAAAGACAAAGAGCCCAGTTGCCTGAATGTAATTGTATTCTCAGTTTACTTTAATCAGATATTTTCGTTGATCTAAAGTAAAAAATTTTGGTTTTTTGCTGTAAGCCAAGTGAACAGAAGCTGTACTTTCCCATTTTTTCCCTGACCTTATTACCTGATTGTTATTCCTTATTACAAGGTGTCTGCCATTATTTTATTTATTTATTTTGCAGCAGGCTCCTTTTCTCTTACACTTGTTATAACTGGTAGTAAACCCTTAATACCACAGTAGCCAATGGAAAATCACCGTGTCTGACACTAGGAGACAAAAGAAGCAGGAGGGATCTGTGAAAAACGCCTGCAAGAAGCGAAGCACAGTGTGGATGGAGATGATTCACATCTCTGCAGTGATTCTTCAGTAAAAGGTAGCAGAGCAGAACCAAAGACCATTTTCACCCATCTTGAATTCATTTCACCTGATCTCGAAAGTATTTCCCTGCTACCCACTGGAGCTTTGAAACAGGCTGCATGTCTGAGTGCTGCTGCTTTTTTTTTTTTTTTTAATTCCAGAAAAAGTGAGATTAAAAAAAGGCAGCTAACAGAGGGAGAAGCTGCAGGCAAGTAATGCAGAAAAGAAACCCATTCGGCCATCTGTCCGTCCATTCATTTAAACTTTCACAGATTTTTGTGCAATCTGATTTAGAATAAGAAGTTTTTCAAAAACATGTAATGATCTTAAGTTCCTGAGTCACTTAAATGCTTTTGAAAATATTGCTAGACATTGATGCATCCATATTTAAACAAAGAAATGCTTTCTATTTAACAAAGTTGCTGGTAATATTTTTTATTTATTTTAATGGCTATTTTAGTTGCTTCCTTGAAAAATGAGCAATTTTTTTTCTCTTTTGCAAGTATTTTAATGTTTGATTTAGTAACTTAGGGCTATCTTATTCCTGTTCGAGTCTATGAAAATCTACTGGCTGCTTTTAATGGAGCTGAATCAAACCTGTTGCCCTTCATCCTGCAAAGCTACACACACATGCTTATGTGAGTTGCTCACAGACTCAAAGTAAGGAAATTTAAGCTTGCTCAGATAAAATGAAATTGGGCTGGGAGTGACCTCGTGCTGTGTTCCCTTCTAGCACAGACAACCACAACTATCTTACAAGTAGATTTTCCTTGAGTTTAAACCAGTGATAGGGCTTGCCCTGCTAGTATTACTGAAAAGATGGTTTGAATTTTCCTGACTTCATTGTTGAAACCTTTTCTGGCATTCCAGCTTGTGTTTGCAGGAGAAGAGACTTGGGATCCAAGTCTGAGTGCTTTCTGATTGACTTCAGCTGAAGCTGGAAAAAATCAACAAAGATTTTGCCACTATTGAGGTATAGAACCTGGATTCCTCACACATGCAAATTTAAATTTAATTTCATTGGGGAGCGGATTACCTTGTTAAATTCTTTGGGGAGGTGCCTGCATTTTTCCTAGCTGCTCAAGCTCCATACCTGTTACCTAGAGTGTCGCAGCTGAGACTTTCAAGAGTTCATCACCCAGGCCCCCTCTGTTCCTGACGGGAACTGTTTGCTGCTGCTTACTTTTGCAACTGAATTTGGATCCTCCTAGAAAATTACTTTTTCTAAAACTTCTGGCCATGTAGACATAATGCCATTGTTACTTGTGCGCTGTCACGCTATGTAACTTTTATTATACGATTTGGGCTAATTACGCTGTTGAAAAGTTTAAAAGGGAGCTGCTAAGGCCGGTGGATCTGAATCTTTGCTAAAGAAGCAGTAATTTACTACCCAGAAAGTGATAGACAATTAGGGCTGGCAATTGTAATGCCACAGGAAAGTAAAGAATGGCCCATTTCCTCTAGCACAAACAGGGCATAATCTTTTTATGCTAAGTACTCTGCTTTGCAGACACACACGAGAGCCCCCGTGCTTGCATCTTTAAAAGAATAAGCCTACCGATATAATATATATTATACTCATTGATGCTATATATTGTAAGGTTTTTACTGTAGAAGTGCTTTTGCCTTGCCAGGGTTAGACAAATATCGCATCAATGTTTTTATTTTGCTACCATCACTGATGTTCCAGTTCCTAATAGCTAGAGGTAGGTTTCACTACATGTCAGGGTAATTGCAGAGAATATAGCGCTCAGCCTGCCCTGTCTCAGATCTGCAACTACAGCTCAGGGTGCGAGACAAAGGAAAAAGAGAGAGAAAACGTGTCTGTATGTGTGTGCACGTGTAGGCAGTTTTAACAGAAGGGAATTAGCTGGCTCGGAGGTTTGGTTATTGAATACAGAGAATTTCAGCTCTGGTCTCTTGTCTGAATCAATCAGATCCACAATATCCAAAAGTGGTTTTCAGCTGATGATTTTTTGACTGCCTGTGAAGTAATTAGTTCAAACTGGGCTCCCCCAGCAAGACTCACCTGGTGTTTTTACACCCTTTCCAGGTGCCCCTGGGCCAGCTGAAGAAGTCGATGCCTCCGGTCAGCCCCCAGCTCCTTGTAACCATCCCTTTGCTGAAATGAGGGCTACCTCTCCCACAGGCCTGCTGCCCAGTTGCTGGTGTAATTGCTTCCAAACCCATCTCAGTCAAAATGAGCCAAATAACCTTAAGAAATTGAAATAATTAGTCTCAGCTAACCTGGCTGGTTTTGCCTGGGAAGGCTGGGAGGTGTTACACAAGCCCTTCTGCCCGCAGGCTGGAACAGCCGGGGAGCTGCAGCAGCGGGACAGGTGGATGGGGCTGGGATGAGTAACCTGTACAGCCAGCATAGCTGCATCTGGAAGGGATCGAAGGGAATCTACAAATACTAAGTTGCTTTCTTCACTCTTGTGACAGCTCCAAACTCTAAATCAGAGTAAGAAATCATCCACTTGGCCTTACTCATCGTCCTTTGATTTTTCTGTTGTGGATACCAGTCAGTTAATGACTGTGGCTTAACCTATTAAGACTAAACCTTGGTCCCATTACAAGAACAAAATAATCATTGCTTTCTGTGAAATCAGAGGTTAGTTCTTAAATTATGGGGGAGTTTGTAATTCTTTGATCTCCAACAATGCAAAAGTGCTCAGTGCAGTGAATATAAACACTTGTCCTGGACCAGCCTGCTAAACAACTACTCCTGTGGCCATTCCTTACACCTGATCAAAGTGAGTGGGATGGGGTGTGGAACTACTAGTTGCTGCCAGTCCTGCAGCCAGGATGCCTGACCTGGGCGTAAAAGGGCTGTGAATCCAGTAATTTTGACAAGCACTGAATTCACCGTTAAATATTTAAAAGGAGAGAGAGAACTAGAGATTTTCTTTTGGTGCAAACAACATTTCTCAGGTTTTAGTTTTGCACTGCTCTTGTATTATAAATCATTTACTGTAGTAATGGGATGAGCTTAAATTTCTGTGGGAGGGAGCAGCAGCTAAACAAGGGACAGATATGAGGTGTGGCCCTGAGGTTTTAATTTCTGGAGCCACTTTCTCCACATGAGCTGCGGATAATAACCATGTAATGGAAGTTGTCACCTTTTGGCCTCAGCACCTCTAACCCTCAAATAATGGCCAAAAATGTGAAGTCATTAAAATTAAAAGTTTTACATCTGTCAAGCTATAAATACATAGAGGAGGTGGTCTGTTATTCAGTCATGTTAAAACGAAGTTGAAAAGCCTCTGAACTGGAGCATGGTCGCCATTATATAAGAATACATTTTTAAAGAGTATACTCTGATTTTAATAAAATCCTCAGTTTAACCTTCATTTTTTCCTGTCTCTTATTATTTGAAGAGCAGCACATGTTAACTCCACTAAAACCAACTCACTGTCACAATACTCTGTGTGGGTGTGTTTTACACATATCTCCCCCAGTCTGATCACCTGTCAACAGGCTGGTTACCTCTAATGATCTGTTTAGTCATCTGGTTCCCATCATTTCCAGGTTTAATTTCTTTTTCTGACACTAACTTGCAACGTGAGCATGAAATGTTTCCTACCGGGCATCTCTTCTCTGTGATAGCATTGGGCTGCAGCTGGCCCAGCTTGGGAGATGCAGGAGTGAGGGTAGCTGCCTGGGGTTGCACCGTGGCATTGCCTGCACTTCTGGAAGGAGCATCAAACCCAGAATAGTGCTGGTTAAGCTAATGAGTCCTACTAACAGTGAGTGACATGGAGTGACGGGTTTGCTGATGTTTGTTTTAATTGAAACTGTTGTCCTCTCAAAGCATTACTTGGTACAGGTCCAGCACCCCACCTGGTCCAACTAGTTTACATTTAAAGTTTTGCATAAAGGCATGGACAGACACGGCTATTCTGGCTGCAGCAGAGCTGGATCAAGCAGTTCCTATCCAGCCAACCCTTTGCTGCACATTTCTTCTCCTGGTACCAAAGGTAGCTGTCACGGTTCTGTGGCTTTACTGTTTGTCTGAGAGGTTTCCAAGGAGGGTGAGAGATGATCCTACTTAAAAAACCCTTAAGCTAGGGATTGTGGACAGAAGTCAGGAAAGGAGCAAAATCTGAATTACAGCCAGAGCTGATGATTCTATCACAATGAGCATTTGCCAGAATTTGGAGATGTTGCTGTGTCAGTGTACTTTCTGAAGAAATGTTGTAGGACAATACCACCTGTCCAGGATCTGTAAAGTTCTTTATTGATTTACTAAAGTCAGTATTATTAAGGTTTTATTTTCAAGTATTTATTTAGAGATGTATCTACTTGTGAATGTTCACAATGCTGTATGCTTATTTATTTGTTTATTTCTGTTTATTATGACTAGATAAAAGCGTGGACCAACACTTACCAGGGCTGATATATAACATGGTGTTATTTTAGCACAAATGCTTACTGTTCAGCACCTGCATAAGATCAGCCATGACAGCTGATGGTTTAAAATTTATGATGCATCATGTTGCCAATATGATTTCAGCTCCAAAAGCATACAAACTCTACTGTAGTCTCCTTGTCTTTGCACATATAATTTTAAGTAAGGAGAGAAGAACTCTGGGCTCTTCTGACAATTTTATATCTTATTGCATCATATAATGTGGATTATATGCAGCAGAGACAGCTGAAAAGTACAGTTTCCCTGCAGACTCGGCCCTGACAGATTTGCAGTCTGCTGAATCCTGCAGAGAATTGAGGATATGCATTACAATGCGTTGCCTCCTGCAGGATGCCGTGAACTTTCAAGTTGTTTTCACCGTGTAATTGCTACAGTTTTTAAGTCAGGTAATAGCAGTGGAAGACTAAGTGATAGATACAAAAAACACAATTTATGAGCAGTGTTTTCACGTTTAGAGTAATACACATAGTAAATCAGATCATTGTCTAGTTTGCTCATACATGGCATGTTGTACTGCGATGTAAAACTAGAGCAGAGCACTTACCACATCTGGAGTGCTATTACTTAATTGAATGCATATCACATGCCAAAAAAAAGCAGACATAATATATGTAAGGACAAAAATGGACTAGGATGACGTTATGGAGAAAGGCACAGTGCTTTTTGCTTTGACACCAGATGATGAAGTGTCCACAATCCATATATTTCAACCCTTGTCGTTCACCTATTTCATGCCAGCAGTGGTATTTATTAATTTATCTTCAGCATTAAAAAGATTAATATTATAACTTGCAAATAATATAGCCAGATGCAGAATTATATATTCAAAATCAGTGGTGGATTCATCACAACACTGCACTAAAGAAATCATGGTCTCAAGGCTTAAAACCAAAATTAGTAATGAAGTAAAGAAATTGTTAGTTAGTGTGCTGGCGTCAGATTTGTCAGGACAAAGCCGAGCAATTTTGTAAATTTAACCCCTCCCCCACAAACATTACCTAAGCTAACTATTAGTAAATTGTTATTTACTATTTAATGAGCTTGGATTTAAGCAAATACAAGGCGTGCCGCAGACATTTATTTCCCTGGTTATGTTTATCCTCAAGAAAGTATGAACTGATGTATTATGCAAACGGCATCATCTTTGGTAAGCCCACCAGCTTCCTTCATCCACACTGACTTGTCTGTGCATTTCCATGTTGACACCTTCATTTTGAATGTCCCTCTAATCCTTTATTTATTGATTTATAGCTGTCTCATCAAGAAAACGCTTCCTTACAGCTTATTTCTTTTCTGTTGGCTACAAGATGTTGGTAAAAAGCAACCTCTTCCCGAGGCAGCTTTGGACTTGCTGCGCTTGAGTTCATGGCTGGCTCTTGGCATGAGTAAAGGACTTGCTCTTGCGCGCTCTCGGTGCTGTGAGAGAAAATCAGGTTTTAAATAATAATACTAATAACCACCTTGCTTTCATGAGAATCTGAGCCAAACTGTCCCTGTCATTTGGAGTGACCAAGCCAAGCAAATTTCCATATGATGTAAAGAAACCAGTGCGGTAAAGGGGCAAAAGCGGTAGTGATGACTGGAGCATGCTCCCAGAAAACAAATACGTCTAAACTGAATGTGAAGAAGCAAGAACATTCCAGACCCCTTTGAAGTTGCAGGGTGTGATTGCTGTAAGCCATTAGCTTGGCTTCCCATCTCCCATCCCTGGTTGTCTTTTCATACAGCTCTATGAAATCCAGGCAAGAGCTTTTCATTTATATACGTCTTTGTAAACTCCCTAATGCAATTTTAGGAAGTGGAAAAAATAATACAGTAGTATTAAGACAGTATAAACAGTAGTGCTTGCATCATTCTTCTTTAGAAGCAAGCACTGATTTGTCCTTATGCTTGTTTTCTTATCTGAAGAAGATAATAAGATAATAAAAATAATAATAAAATAGTAAAAAATCAGAGCTTCTGACTCAAGCAGTCCTCACTCCAGAAGCTTCGGCAAAGCAGATGCAAATGTCCATTAACCATATACACAACAGAAAGGGCTGGGCCTAAATTATTCATGTGGTGTGATCAGTGGGAGGGGGATAAGCAAAGCATAGACAACAGTTGCTGCTGTAGGGTGGTGCCGAGCTTGTCACTGGCCCTGGTGTGAAGAAATACTACACAGAGGGGTTGCAGGCAAGCCTGTGCATGAGGGTTGAGGACGATGTATTTATTGTGAATGTTTATAATTTCTTTGATAATAGATTGTCATGTTCAGTGCAGAGAACAAAGAACAATTCTCATCTCTCCTTCCCTCAAATATCAAGTCACCTTATCCTGTGATGTACAAGGCAAAGTTATTGCATCTCAAATGTGCGGTGCATTTTTGTTTAGAAGGTTAGCACAAAATTGATTTATGAAACAATTTTCCCTGTTTATGTCAGAGAGGCCATTTTCTGGTGAATAATTAGATGTGGGTTTCTCCTGTATGGTGACATACACTTCTGTGAAGCTAGGTACAGCTGTTGCTTTTCATTACATAAAACTCAGAGGAAATCCTGTCTAGCCGCTCATGAGAAATTTTTTTCCTGTGACATCATTTTAAAGATTGATTCTAGTTGATTTTGGAAGAGTAATTTTTTGAATTGTGTTTACCTGTGCTCACCATGACATGGAGTAAACAATGATCTTGTGCTGCTCGGAAGGTTACTTCCCCCTTTTCATCTCGAAATCAATTACTTGTTAATCTGAGATCATCGCATATGGGAATACCTGTACTGCATAATTGCACTTGACACGGAAAAAAATTGTCTTCCTGGTCCTGAAACTACCGCCTGGGCTTTCAGTTTGGTAGTGGACAGCTCAGGGCAAAAATATTCTCCTGACCTAGTGCCTTTATTTTATCACAGTCATCTATCAGAGGTAGCCAAGGTTTATGCATGCTGATTGGGGTTTTTTTCATCCTTTTACATAGATTTTTAGGTCACTCTTCAAACTTTGGTAGCTAAAGTTATGTACATAAATTATTGCTTGTTTTTTCTGGGTATCCATTTTAATCATGTAAATACTGGATTAGATTCAGATGTCCAGTAGATTTAATCTCCTAAATTTGAAATAGTGCTCTGCCTTTTATTAGACATTGCTCTGAACTGAATTTTTTTAGGAAGTTATAGGGTTTCCAATGAGTTTCCTTAAAATATAACTCAAATCTCATCAAGTTTGTACAAGAAAAACTGAGCATTAATTTAGCTATTTACTTTTTATAGCCTTATATTTAATCTGAGAATACAGCAGGCAAAAACTTATATAATATATTTGGTATGTTATTGGTATATTAACATCAAAATTTTTAAAAATAGTATATTTACGAATTTGTTAGATTAACTGGATCTCTTTTGAATGTACTCCGTACTTATAAAGGAGTTATAATTCATTGAATAAGCTGATGCTGGGAAAAATCAGACCCCATTTTTAAGAAACTGTGGTGTTTATAAAAATCCAGGATCATTGTTTCAAACAAGGTTTCTTTTTGCTTTGTAAATATTTTACCTTCCTTAGTGTGGACTGAAAATGTACATTTTTTTCAGGGCAAATGATACTCTATTCTCGATTAAATTTCAACTCTAATTTCAGAATTTGGCTTTCATGTTACTGGAACTAATCCTGACAGTGCTTTAACACAACTGAAACTCATTTTATCTGTGATGATTTGTTTACTGTTTGTTGGGACAGCAATAAAAGCACTTTTTTCTTCCTACTTAAATGTTCTAAGTGTGCTCTCTCTCTTTTTTCCCCCCTATATACTTGTAAATAAAGGACATGCCTTTAACACTTGAAGAACTTACATTTTTTTGCAAGCTTTATGTTAGGATTCTTTGGAAGAGAGGAAGAGGAGATTTTGTTTCAGAATATTTTGATTAGTAACACCATGGATTCTTTTCAGCTGGTTCTATAGTTACGCAGTTTCTCTGATAAAAACACTGTACATATCGGGTTAAATGCCTAGAAGTATATTTCTCAGCTGTTGTCATCTATTAGGCAGAATCTTGTATTGGAATTATGAAAAACGTAGCTTTTCCAAACGTGTAGAGAGGAGGGAAGTATATCGAGTCCGACGAGTATACGGAATATTAACAGAAAATTCTGCTATCAATATGAGGGCTTCTGTAAACCCAGAACACACCCAGAGTAACGCAGAGTCAGCTCTGTAACAGGATGGGCAGTTTAAAACTCTTCAGGCAGATGATTTCTGACAAGGTGGTCCAGAATTTAAACTTCCGTGACCTTCTACCAAACCTTAGATAACAAAGGCAGATTAGAAATAGTACTAACTGAGGTCATAAAAATCATCCACCCAGACTGAAATCTTCCTTAAAATAGAAGTTACAGCCTTCTTGGGAGGATCATTCCTAAAGATTAACAGAGCATTCACTACTTGTGGGGAAAAAAATGGGCCTAAAATTGGAAGGCGTCATTTTATAAAGCAGACATGGCAGGACAGAGACAGCAGGTTGTGGCGAAGGGAAGCGAGGCCACCCCTAGCATCTGAGAGGAAGTAATTAAGATGAACTTAGTGTAGGGGGAAAAAAATCACCCTCTTGACAAGAATATTACCAAGAGACCAGCAGGTCCCCACACTGGCTGGCTCTGGCGAGTGGAGGCTAGACAGACACAGAACTCTGATTGTATTGATCTAGGTAATAAAAAATTTAAAAAGAATAAGAAAAAGATCTTTTTTTTGTAGGAGCAGAAATGAGCTAGGAAACTGATTGCAGCATAGGCTGGTAACTTATTGATCACTGTTCAGGGCAGCTGGAAGTGGAGTAAAGGATATAGCGAGGGGAAGGCCAGCAGCCACCCCACAAACAAATAGATGAACTCTGGCTAGCATACAGGAAAACCGGGATCCAGATGCATAACCTCTTGATCATGCTATGTGGCAGAAATTTAAATGAGAAACAGAGACAGGAGACTTACCAGTTTGTGACGCTTGTAGTTATGCAAATTCTGGCACAGTCTTTCATTACAAGTTTCTCCTCGCCTGGTCTTAAGTGGTTGGCCAACCATTGTTCACTGCAATTTTTTTAACACACGTGTTGACACAGAAAACCATGTTGATGAGTAGATGGTTGAGATCAGTAGATTTGTGGTGCCATTAACAGACTTATATTATAGCATAGAGGGAATTGATTATTTATTCATACTTAGAATAGTTCCCAATGGACTAGACGTTTTACAACCTACATGAAAAATAGGCTCAGTGAGATCAAAACATAAATGTTATAACTCATGTGGGAAGGTTTGGAGAGGGAAGAAAGTGTTACTTTCTCATATATTTGCTCATTAAAAAGTATATTTCCATAACAAATGAAATACTGACAATGCCATGCTGTCCTCTGTTTCAGTGTTATTAATAAACTGATAGGCATGGCAGCAGACTGACTTTAGTAAAGAGTATTGAAGGAGCCTTGTGGATTGCTCTAGAGGATGTTCTAGATGCTATTGTGTCCTGGCTTACTCTGCTGGAGGATGCTGAGTAGAATATGTACTCCACTCCATTACACTACTTACCACTGTGTGCTACAACCTGCATGCATTTCTGATGTAGTTTAGAAATTTATGTTGAAAATGGCCCTAATTTGCTAACCTACTAATCTGTAGTATTGTTCACAAACCAGGAACATCTTACACGTTACTTAGCTAAATTGCTGCTTCTGCTTTTTCATTCCTAAATAACAGCAGTCCAGTAAATGACAACTCGTACAACCAATGTGAAAGTGACTTCATTTAATATTCTTAAAATGTAATACCACTTCACATATGATTTAAAATACAGTGAAAAGATTGTTATCTTTTCATGCACAAGAAAACAAATTTCAGCTTTGCATGTACTCTGGGCCTGCTATAGAAACACTATAATAAAAGAGGTGACCACCTCTTAATGATTTTAGACTGGTGACCACATATAATACTCCAAAATAGGAGTAATACATCTTTTAAGAATCTGAGCAAGAATTATTTCCAGTTGTCTGCAACTACAAAAATATATGAGAAAAATCTTGACGTACTAAATGTTGGTGACGAATAATAATCTGTCTTTATTTTTAATGTAGTATCTTTAGTGGTGTCAGCTTTTCATATTTTCTATGAAGCATTTGGTTCAATGCAGACTCAACTTCTCGTGTTTTCAGTCCTTCTAGTTTCAATACACCTAGTCTAATTTTTGTACAAGGGTTTGGACTGAGAAATATTCACATTCCTTACATACGTCCTACAGCATTCATCTGCCAGATTCATAGTCTGCAGGGGATTCTGCTGCACCCTTAATGAGAGAAAGATCCTGTCCCAACACTATTTGACATAGTGGTTTAATATACTCTAGATTTTTCTGAGGATTATAAGGAGATTTTGAGGAAATTTCAGAAGTCTTCCTCATCCTTCTATTGAATGACATTCAAATGTATCTGTAGAGAAGAAACAAGTTCTGGAGCTGTGGTATTAAATTCCCTGTTCCATTCTTGGAGATACTCAAAAGCCATCCAGACGTGGTCCTGGGCAACTAGCTCTATGTGACCCTTCATCAGCAGGGGGTGTTGACCACATGACCTCCAGAGGTCCCTTCCAACCTCAACCATTCTAGGACCCTATAATTGATTTGATGAAAGAAATTGAGATGTGTGTGGATATACATTTCATGAGAACACTGTCTTGTTTTCATTCATCAAATATGGTTATTTGAGATTCTCATCACTACAGAGTACAATCAGTGAGAGAAACATGGATTTTCTGCTAACATGCATACCAGACTGAGCTTTGTACTTTTCTGAGCTTTCAGCTGCAACTACATATTGAAGGTATACATTTTATTAGAGCTGACATTCTTATGGATTTCTGTACTCACAGGATACCATTTTTTACCTCTTTTTCTACAGCTTGACTTCCTGGATTTCTCATATGTCACTCCATCCTTTAGAAAAGATTTCTATTTCTGAACCACAGTTCAGTTGTTATTGTCCTTATAGCTTCCATCTTAGTTTCAGCCATCTCCAGCTTTGAATATTCAAATGTTTGTGACCCTTTCCTGTCATGCTTTGAGTAGTATCTGAAGTCCTTGAAGGGAGGCAGAATTTTGTCATGGACTTCCTGTGGGAGTGGCATTTTGCTCCCTCTCTCAATACTACTCGGTTGCTCTAACACTGTGAGTGCAATATACTAACAATAAAGTAAAATTGTTCTTCATTCTGCAAAGCAACAGTAATACTTTAAGGCATCCAGTTCAAAGAACTTTTAGTCATTGATTTCTTCATAGATTTTCAGGGATAAATGAGTAAAAACAAAAGAGGAAAAGCCCACAGTATCTGTGAATTCTTCATAGGCTTTCATACCATGATTGTTGCTTTTTGATTAAAACAGTAATGTCATGACTCATTACAACACCTCCCCTACACACACACGTTTGCTTAAAAATATCATATCTGCTAGGAACACCTGAAATTGCTGTATTTAGAAAACAAAACTTCTTCCTATCTCTTTGAGTGTAGAACATCATTCTTTGGTTAACCTGCTGCTTGTTTCCACAATATGTATTCAGCTGGACCACAGTGACTTGACTAGCGATGAAAGTTATCCGTATACCTGACTAAGTTTATGGCCTGCATTAAGTGTTTCTTTTTTTCTTTTTCCTGCAGGGAATAGAATTCTTAACATAGGTCAGAGAAAAGTTTACAAAAGCTTTTATACAAAGTTTCATATATGAAAGAGTGAATGAAGGAAAGCATTGGTTGTTTTTTTCCCCTCCAATCTTCTCACTTAAATCTAGATTTATCTGCATATAAATATATAGAATATTTTCTGTAATTGCTCTCCTAGCACAGGAGATGATTTGTCAGTAGATAATAATATTATCTACATTAACATTAAATAATTCTTTCATACGTACTATTAGAAAGCATTTTACAAATACAATCCCAGTAATGACCACTTTACAGCTAGAGAAAGAAAAGAAATATTAATTGATTTGTTAAGAGCCAAGCAATGGATAAAAGCAGGATCAAACATAGGACACTAGGATAAAATTCTTATGTGCATTATGTCAACAAGAAGTTTGCTATTCATTTTTATGGAGCAATGATTTTATCCCAAGTGTCCTACCTTCTTATCTATTGGACAGCATAGCCTAGCACTCATTGCATTTACCTGCACTTGCGATAATTGACCTGACATCGGGTGTTAACTCTTAACATAATACTTTGATTTAAATTTTTATTCTAGTACGGACTGCTGTGCTCATGGATGAGATCCCTCTCACTTCGACTATCTGGAAGTAGAAATTTAAGCTTAAGCTAGTTTTCTGAGCTTCTTTTGTTGTCAGTGAAGAAAAGAGATGCAACTCCAGAATATGCTTCATTCCACCTGTCTGAAGACAAAGATGAATTATCAGTTTAAGCTGGCCCTGCTGCCAGAAGAGGCAGTCCTGGAGTCTTCCCCCCTCTTCACGTATTCATCACAAAGTGTGAGATGCACTGTCTGGTCAGTGGATCTGAGATAAAACTAACCTGGGGGAAAAATGGCTAATTTTCAGCCAGATCAGCTCCCTGAAACAATTTACCACACAGTTGTACAAATGTTGGTATCAGCACAAGAGACAAATCTGTGCAAGACTGGGAATAAAGGGATGTGAGTAAAAGTAGTGCAGGACTGCTTTCTTTCCCTCGTAGCACCAAGGTAAAGGATCTATTGAATTCTAGTCTTAGCCACTTGTGCTGATTTTGGCTGGGATAGAGTTAATTTTCTTCCTAGTAGCTAGTATGGGGCTATGCTTTGGATTTGTGCTGGAAACAGTGTTGATAATACAGGGATGTTTTCATTACTGCTGAGCAGGGCTTACACAGAGTCAAGGCCTTTTCTGCTTCTCACCCCACCCCACCACCGAGTAGGCTGGGGGGGCACAAGGAGTTGGGAGGGGACACAGCTGGGACAGCTGACCCCAACTGACCACAGGGATATTCCATACCATGTGACGTCATGCTCAGCATATAAAGCTGGGGGAAGAAGGAGGAAGGGGGGACGTTCGGAGTGATGGCGTTTGTCTTCCCAAGTAACCATTACGTGTGATGGAGCCCTGCTTTCCTGGAGATGGCTGAACACCTGCCTGCCGATGGGAAGCGGTGAATGAATTCCTTGTTTTGTTTTGCTTGCATGCGTGGCTTTTGCTTTACCTGTTAAACTGTCTTTATCTCAACCCACGAGTTTTCTCACCTTTACCCTTCTGATTCTCTCGCCCATCCCACCAGGGGGGGAGTGAGCGAGTGGCTGTGTGGGGCTTAGTTGTCAGCTGGGGTTAAACCATGACACCACCTACCATATTAAACAGGACTAATCTCACCTAGAGTTTATGTGCAATCAGCGCTACCTGGCATTAACCTTATCGGATGAAGTTAGTGTGATATCAGTACAAAGATGATGCTTTTTGAAACTCCACCTCCATGAAGGAATCTGACGTGGTTAAATAACAATTAGAGAAATACTGTTATTGGAAGTGGAAATGGTGAGTTCTCCGTTTATCTGAAATATCTTACACGCGAAGATGTTGTTCGCTTCCAGACATTCTAACTATTAAAATTTTAAGAAATATAAAATTGAAAAAGACTGAACAGGTTCACCCCATCCTCTGATTTTATATTTGAGCTAGTTACAATTCTCTTAGATACTTATTTATTTTAGTAAGAAGGCAAGCCCAAAAGGATTAAACCTTGCCTGCAGCTTTGTTTTTGTGCAAAAGTCAATTATGGCTGGCTAAATATCCCTGAGGTAAACATGTGTGAGGTTGATAATGTGGTTAGAATAGCAACAGCAGTTGTAAAGGAGACACTGGTGTTCATGGAGTTAACACATTCCATATTGCTATCATGCAAAAAATTACAGACACTTCCAGTCAGGGAGCATCAATCAATTTTTGTTAACTTTCAGGATTTTTTCTTCCTGATGGAGCTAATATTACATCTAAATATTATGTGTGCTGCATCTGTAAATTTCATTCCATTTGCTCAAGGAATCCTTCTGTATGAAAGATGTGGTTTAAAAAACTATGTTATTTACATGGTGCCACTGGATTGATTGTAGAATGGGACAAATTCTGCCATCCTTAATGAGGAAAATATTGACTAATGGCTTAAGTAAATATTATCTGAATTCAATGAATGTTTAAGTCTCTTTTATTAAGTATTCAGAGGAGCAGAAACTGGTTCATAGTTTTTTCTCCTATGAGTGCACTTAACCAGCCATGTTCATGCTTACTATTTCCTGCTATATTTTGCCAATCAAAATGATGCAGCTTCAACAGTGCTACAAACATCATATATTACGACATTATGCAATCCCGTAGTAGAATAATTCACTTGGGAATTTCAAGTTCCTCACAATTAGAGAAAGGAACTGAAAGTGTGTTCCCACAGGCTAGCTGAGCACTTTAACCACTAACATTGGATAAAGGGAGGCAGAAGAACTGTCTTCCAACTGTATTTTGGAGAAAAGGCTATTTTTACTCCAGAAGTTAAAGGGACCATGACATGCAGTCAGAGAGAGAAAGAATAGCATTCTTTCATCCCTAGAGAGTGGTGGGGCTTAGCACAGCTCTGCAGCATCAGCTAGCTTGAAGTGACTCCTGACTCGGACATTGACCCAACAAATCCCAGCGTGGGTTCACAGGCTCTTTCCATGCATTGTTTAGGCGCCAAATGCCAAACTTTGGTCTATGACTTTCCATGAGTGGTAGGGCACCTAACGCCTTTGCCCCTCTAGTCTTCTCAATGTATTTTGTTGCCCAGTCTATAAAATGGAAATAGTTTTATCTCTTGGGATGTTTGGAATAGAAGATTGCAAGACACTCAACTATTGACGTGAGCCATGGTTAAAATAACCAAACATTGACAGATAGCAAAAAGGTGAAGAAGAAACAAATTTTTAAAATATTCGTGGATGTATTATACCCATTTTGTTGAAATGGCTAGCCAGGAAAAGAACGAGTAAAAGTAACAAGGATAGATAATTTTACAACAGATACTATTTTTATTTCTTGGCAATCTATGAAATACCATTCTTCAGGAAATAACATGATTGCCACAGGGTGGGAGAGGATTCATTCCCTCTGTCTTCCTGAGGTATTTTGCATTTATTTACTGGACTGTTGTGTGTTCTAGGTGGTATTTTTCCTGGATCTTCCATTTGCTTTCCTCTTCCTTTCTGCCCTTCCAGAAAGGTTATGGTAAACAAAAAGGAAATTGGTGACTGATACGAAAAGATATTTGGCCACATGTATTGATCTCACGGCATACAGAAAATAGTATGTTCCCTCTCAAATGTGGTCTTACTGCCTAACAGTCTGAGTTACTCATTCAAAAATAAAATGCAAAATAGCAACAAAAATTTAAAGGCACAAATCTTTTAAGTTATTCAGGTGCAAAATCCCTGCAAAATTATTTCAATGAGAAGTAGGAGCTAAAGTGCTTTTGAGGATCTCGGCTATAGAGTTTCATTTTCCACTAAATTACACTATTGTACTTCTATTGACATTAGTATATTTTACCTATTTAATGGAGTACAAAAGCTCAATTTATCGATTTTCCTCTAGACTGGCATTATTCATGTTATGATGGAATATATTTATACCTATTGATTCAAAGCTGTTTCAGTTCCATGACCAAAACATGATGAGCATGGGACAATGAATATCAAAGTACTCTCAACTAGTTTTGAGATGTAAGAGCATAGAGATTTCCTGTGAAGAGTTGAAATCTCCATCAGTGGAAGAAAGTTGAATGTGTTGGACTCTGAAATAAATTATAAAGGTGGAATAAAACCATCCTATATCATTATGAAAGATTTCATTTGGAGGACTTTAAGGATGCAAAATCAAGAACACAAATGTTGGAAAATGCTAGAAGTCGTTGTAATCTTAATATGACCCCTTTCAACGTATGTAATGCAAAAGTGTCTTTAATTACAAGATCTCATATAATTTTTGTCACAGTCCCTGCCTAATTTAACACCCTGAATGGTTGGTACCCACAAAATGAGTAGTAATTTGATATTTACTTTATTTTTCTTTGTTTGAGATGTGGCCCTCCCTTTTGTTTCCTTTGCAAGATTCAAACCTAATCTTGAATGTAGAAATGCTGACCTTGTCAGCGCAGCCATACTTTCTATGGTACTCTTGCCTAGCATCCTAGTGCTTCTTAACTGCTTATTAATTTAACTTCAGTGTGTTCCTGTGTTAAAGGATGTCATTATCCCTGTTTTACAGATGGAAGAACCAAAATAAAGACAGACTATTGTCAAGATTCCCAAACATGCTTAAAACAAGGTAAGAGGTGTTTTTTTCATAATTTGTATTCATAATACAATTTCATAATTTGTGTGAGCTGGTAGCAAAGATCCCATGGACTATGAGGAGTAACCCTGAGTACTTACCTTATCTATAAAACAGATTCCATAGACTATGTGGGGGCCATAAAATGAGGAGCATGCAATCACCTAGAAGTCTGATTTAAGGGACCTCTGTAATTGTACACTGACAGTGTAACACAGAAACTCCGTAGCAGAAGTAAGGGTAAAACTTAACTCTTAAAGGTAATGCATGCAGAATTATGTTTCTTTCTTTGCACTCCCTTGTCACACTCATTACACAGATTTCAGCTTCTGCAGTGAGTGATGTGAGTGGGAATCTGATTTACCCCACAGCCCTCTGAACTGAAAGAGGGCTGGCATTGAATGAAGTGGAGGTGCCATTGGTAGGAAAAAAGTGACAAATTTTTCTTTGTATGAAATTCTTTATAATTCTTTGTAATATAACAATGTTATACCATGTGTTTTTTAAAAATGTCTGTGAAAAAGCATAGTTCGTGTGGAATTGTTTTATCCAAAGCAGGCAATACGAGCAGTGTCACAGGAAGAAAACAGCATGCAGATGGCAGTAACAGACTTTTGCCATGTGACTGGGGCTGGTAGAAGATGATCTTCAGTGGGCTTCATGGATAATTGTTAATAGTAGGACAATGCTTGTAACTCTTCTAACTTGATTATTTCAGGCTGCCCTTATCTTTCTTTAGCCACTCTGTCCCCGACATTAAAATGAAAACCTAGGTGTCATCCCACACCAGCTCTGCCTAAAATATCACATATTGGCCTTGATAATACCTTTATTTCATGTGCTCATATTTTTGTGATATGAAATACAATAGACTAAAAAGGTCATACCTGGATTGTTGCATTTAAGTACTTTCAATACAAATTCCTAAATAAAGAAGTCCACAAACTGAAAGGAATTCCAATATCTTGTCTTTTTCTTTGTTTGCTTTAATTATGTACTTTATAAAATTGAACCTTTTTTTGTAAATACCCTTTCTTGTCAGTGAAAATACCGCACTTTTTCCATTTTGGCAAGTGTTCATTCAGGGTGTTCAAAGTGATCTGTGCATATAACTCCTTTTGAGAAGTTAATGCTGAGCTACACTCATAACACTGATCTGGTGTTCCAGATCTCTCATGTTATTTGGTATGGATACAAAAACATATTGCATCTTCTGCCTTTAAATGCTAGGAGAACTGATAACAGCTGATAAATACGCAGATATTAAATGCAATTCCTTTAATGGAATTAAAACATTTCTGTTAGAAGCACAAAGGAAAGACTTGTGATTTTCATGCAAGTAAATGTAATAAGGATGTCCTTTTTTTTTCCTCCCCCAAATGTCGGTGCCTCTAACATACCATAAGGGATGAACTGCTGTTTTAACAACCTAGGGGGTTGCTTCTAGTAGCGGTTGCCCTTGGTGAAGAATATATTTGCAAAGGATCTGAATGACCTTGTACTTTTGAGCCAGACTGGTGCTATTAGTATGTGATTTTGCTGAGAAACTCCTAAAGAGGCAGTTATATTGTCTGTCGCTGCAAGTACAACAGCACTATAGGAATATGGGAAGACAGACATTGCACAAAAATAATACAAGTGGTATTTGCAATATCATTGCATCAAAACTGCAGAGATTTTTACACTTTATTGATACCTTAAGGTTTCAAACACACAAGTAGTTTTTTGTGCTCTCTTTCATTCAAAATAGCAGCACATGTGTGAATGCTGAGCTACACTTGTAGCAGGTGTTCCAGGTCTCCTTGAAGACACAAAGTATTGGTGTCCGTCCTTTTTCAGTTTGTGGTCCCTAATATACTAATAGGTTCCTGATGGCTCATTACTTGTCATGCAGCAGAAGCAATAGCGACCTAAAGAATGAAAGCTTTCAGAAAAACAGGGAAGCTGGGTAATGCACTTCTCAGAGGGGAGTTTTAGGCACAACAAAACTGGAACTGGAGTTTTATTGCTATTTGCTTCCACATTAAAAAGAGAAAATGAAAAAAACCACTAAATCCTAAATAATCAGAAAGACTTGAATGTAATGGGTGTGAATTTTGTTAAGGAGCAGGCTGTGAAAGGCATAAACTCATATGAGATTTTATTCTATAAAATAATAATTTGGGATTGTCCCCCTTTCTGCGATGCATCTGTTACTGACAGGAGCAGGAGCCCAGAGTGGAAGGGACCATTCCCTGACCAAATAGGAGAAGTATGTAATGTTTCAAGTGGTCATTGGCATTATAAGGCAGTGGTCGTCAACTAATTTGGATATATCTCATTAAAAAAAAACAACCTAAAAATCCATACATCTAAGTTAAAGCAAAAAAACCCTGTACAGCTGTCTGCAAGTTTCAGCTCTATTCAGTTCAATTTCCTTTTGGATTTCACATTTATTCTGCATACTCTTAGGACTGAGCTCTTGTACTGGCTAAATTCCCGTTTCAGTTAACATGTATTCATGCTTACGTAGAAGGTCTAACCTTGTGCCCATCCAAACAATATTTGAATGCCCTGTGGATTTTTTGAATATTTGAATGAGACTGTGGTTGGAATTTCTCCTTCCAAAATCATGCTTCTTTACAACAGCTGAAGCAAAGGACTTATTTTTTTGATTCTTAAAGTCCTTTGCACCAAAGCATTTACTGTTTCGTGTAGGGAAAAATATAAACCAAAAAAGCTAGAAGAAACAGTTGCCTCACCTTTTATATATATATAAGCTGAACTTTCTGTTTGCTTTCTATTTGCAGGTGGGAACATATTTAAGTTGCTATGCAAGTGCAGAAGTGCCTTTTGGAAAGTCAGCAAAGGCATTCCTGTTATCAATTGCATCCTGGGCTTCTAGGATTCCTGTATTATTAAAGCCTACCAAATGTCATCCTACAGGGTGCTGCTACTTTGGCCTTGATCTACCGATGCACTTAAGCGTATTGGTGGATCTATCCACCAATAGTACTTATATGCCAATGCGCTAGGCTTTCTATAATTATGAGCTGCAATTGACAGGGTGACAGAGCAATGTGAAGAAGCAGTTAGAACCCAGGATCACCCCATCAGTAGGGAAGAGAAACCTTCAGGGGTTTTTTATAAAAAAATCTGAGACTTGTTTTGAAGATTGCACTTACAGTGCAATCTGAAAGGATGAGGAATAGTTCTCGTGAAAGGAAATGACTATTTAAGCAGAATTTGCTTATTTATTTTTCAATGTTAATGGCTTTCAATTTTCTGTTAAATGTCTTTTAAAAAATGAAAATGCTGTTTTTTATCTAAATCAAAATTAAAAATATTTCAACTTCTGAGTGAGAAAAGAAGTGGGGAGTGGGACTGGTGGGAGACGTGGTGGAGACCGCAACCGGACTTCCGGAGGGCGGACTTTGGCCTGTTCAGGACGCTGGTTGAGAGAGTCCCTTGGGAGACTAGGGCAAAGGGGTCGAGGAAGGCTGGACGATCTTCAAGAATCAAGAATTAAAGGCGCAGGAGCAGGCTGTCCCCATGCGCTGTAAGAAGAATGGGCCGGGAAGACGACCGGCCTGGCTGAACGGGGAGCTCTTGCTGGGACTCAGGAAAAAAAGGAGAGTTTT
>NW_008795017.1:7801114-7810721 GCF_000699145.1 Aptenodytes forsteri
GCCTAGTGGATGAGGGAAAGGCTGTGGATGTGGTCTACCTGGACTTCAGTAAGGCCTTTGACACCGTCTCCCACAGCATTCTCCTAGAGAAGCTGGCGGCTCACGGCTTAGACAGGTGTACTCTGCGCTGGGTCAAAAACTGGCTGGACGGCCGGGCCCAGAGAGTTGTGGTGAATGGAGTTAAATCCAGTTGGCAGCCGGTCACGAGCGGTGTTCCCCAGAATTTGTTAGGCTGTGTACTATGGCAGTGACAAAAAAAAGAGGAGGGAGAGAAGAAATAAGAATGGCACAAGGAAAAGGAAGACAACTGCTAACAAAGACAAAGCAAAACAGCACAAACAGTGAGGCAAAGGGGGTGGAGGAATTTTGTAGAGCTTTATTGAAGGATGGATTATTTTCTGTCTCTTCTTCACATTGTGGTCCCCTGTGCCTCCCTCCTCCCTCTTTTGTGATGTGTTTATTTCCTCTTGTGTTTTTGTCATGATGTGGCAACTAGAGAGGGATCTTTCTATAATACTGTACTTGTTTTTCGTCTTTAGCACAAGAAGTACTCCTACATCTTCTCCTGGTTAACTTAATAAACCGATTAGTGCTTGTTCAGTTGTACTGAACTCCATGCTTGTTGGTTTGTGGTTACATACTCTCAGACCCTAACATCTGACAGGAAGCAAGGACACAGACTGAAGCAACTATTTCTGATCTACCTGTCATTTGTGGGTTCAACTGTTAACATTTACATTCCATTAATATTGTAGTTTCTGGACTGAATGAATACGAAATCTAATCTGTGCTCTCCAGAGGAAATCACTGTAATACTTGAACTGTTGAAGGGTTTTGGGTCAAATATTGATTTTTTCCCAGTATGCCAGTATCAATCAGTGTATTTTAATTTAATTCAAAATACAAGGAACCAAGAGTTCATGGAAACTGGAGTTATACCAAGATGGACTCATTTTCTCAGGGCTGCTATCTCTCAGTCTGCTGACACAGTGGACAACAGAGATAATTCAGTACTTTAGGAACAGCTAGGCTGCTGGGTTGAGATAGTCTGTATTTATACTCCTTCTGATAAAACTGAGAAGCAATCTGTTAAGGGAAGTCTCTCCAGAGGAGCCTGAGCAAGGTGGTCTTCAATGAGTAGTGTTAAAGCCTGAGGGACTGGGTTGGGGTGGTAGAACTGGTGGAGGGAACTGATTTAGTAGTGTATTACTATGGTGCATGGTAAAACAAGGGTATATATCAGAGATGCCTAATCTAGAATATCTCTAGCAGTGAACCTTAGAAAATAGACTGGCCATGGCAAACTCCAGTTGTAAGTAGAGAATGAAAGCAAGCAATGCTGCTGAATGTGTATCCTACCCAGACATTTAATACTCCAGTAGAACTATGGGATTCACAGAAGTGATGGACTTCTCTGGACATGGAGCTGAATTCCAGATTATTTCTGTATATTTACTATTGGGATTTCTGGATAGTACAGGGAGAAGGTTAGAGAGATGTGAGAACAGATTTCATTGATTAGCTTACAGGGGAGAAATTAGGAAATATGCCCCAAAATTTTAGATACACAAGTTTAAAAGTTTTGAGCCATTATCTAAGATACAATGGTTTGGTCTGAAAGAGTTGAAAAGATCAGTATATGTTGGTTCACATAGCTCCTATGAACTTGTATATTTGTTGTTTCTGTAACTGAAACAGATTTTCTAGGGTCCGATGTTGTGCTGTATCCTCAGCGCAGGGATTCTAATAATCCTGGCAGCAGATTGATTTTCAATAAGTAGAGTTCAGATTATGAAATCCCTTCTCTTGCTAACAAACAACTGCTCCTGCAGACAGATTCATTGAGACTAGTGGAATTACTTGAGAGAGCGCTGACTAATTTCAGTGAGACTTCCACAGTCTTGGTCCACTTTGGGTAGTTAGATTTAATTATGTTTGAAAAGGAATGGAGCCAAAACAAAGTACAGGGGGGAAGAAATCTCAGTGGTTCCTATGGATGTGCCTTCATAGTAGGTGAAATCCACATTCTTATCTGAGGTTTACCCCGAATCCCCCCTTGCTATTCACATCCCCTTAAATCCTTGCCTGCCTGTCCATTGAATATTGACATATTTGCTCAGACAGAGCTACAGGATAAAGTCTGTGCTGTGCTTTAAGAACGGTTCTAGCCCATCTACTCTGCAGTGAGCATGTGAATGAAACTCACTTTTTTCCCCCAATTCTATTCCATATCTGACAATTTCTGACCTTTTTCCTCCTGCACCAGAAACTAGATGCATATGTGTTTGTGTATGGTTACCATTTAAATCCTCATTTCAGATGCTCTGCCTCATATCTGACTGGCAGAATCTGTCTCAGCCCAGAAATTTAAAAAAAAAAAAAAAAATCTGTTTGAGGTTGGTGGTTGCTGACCAGAGCACTGTTAAGTCAGTCATGATGATATTCATAGGTAGAGCATGTGAATGACTCTGCCCACCTCTGAAGGAAAGACAAAAATTGGTCTGTGCACTAGGCACACATAAGCACATCTTGAAGTACCTTTTCTGTGCCATCTAATTTAGAAAGTCAAGTTGGAAGCCTGAGTTCCCAAGTTGAAAGGGAGGACAGGGGAAAAAAGACTTCATGATTAAAGATAATTGTTGCCATTTACTCCCACACAGTATTTCATAAAGAAGTGTTTTGAGTTGTCCTCTGGACCCTCCACTGATTCTTGTACAGGAGGCCAAGATTCCTAATTCAGGGATGTAGGGACCTGGGCAAAATTTGTCACTGTGCATCCTGCCAAGGGCTTCAAGACACCTCCGAAAAGGCCAGCACACTTTTCAGTAGCAACCCCTTATCTGTTGAGCCATGACCCTGATGTGATTCTTGCAGCACAAATTAATCTGCCACTCCAAGGAGATTTCTTTCCTCCCCACTGACTTTCTACTGGTCACTGACTCTTGTGGTCCTGCTGTCTTGTAGTAATGAAAACTAGAGCAAAGTGTCCTTTCAGTGCATGCACTCAGCTCTGGAGTTATTGCTTTATTCATTGCAACTTCATTCACTGCAACTTCACATAGACCTGTCCTGCTCTCTTATCCTGGTATTTTTTTTTTTACCTCTGCGTACTCTCAATGCAAAGCCTAGTGTCATGCTAATGCCCGTATTTAGTGAGAGCACACAGATGTATGTGGATGGTAAAGGGGCTTCAATTTATTTCAGGATCAAAGAAATAGGGGTTGGTGTAAATTCTGAAAACCACAGCAATGGGCAAGTCTGGCAACTGACCATCCACCAAGAGTTTGCACAATCATTCCTTACTGTTCCATGTACCCTCATGCACAAACTTTGGGGCTGCTCTCTCTTTCAGATGAAGGTCTGAGGTCAACACTGACCCATAGTGACCCGTGAGTTCCATAGCAGGAGGAGGAAGGAAGAAGAAACAGACCCGATATGACCAGATGACCTGGAAGTTATGCTGGGCAAGATACTGAGGACCTACTGGAGCTGAATCTATGGGAGAAAGAAGCAGCAGAGTCAAAGTTACAGACCAGTAAATGGCTGCCACTACCTTTGTGACTGTTACTGAAGAAACAGCAGCAAGAGTGGGAATATTTCCCAGATAATATAATAAGTGCTAGAAAAACTATTGTACTGTTATATTCTGGGTCACCTCAGATGGAGTAGCAGGGAGATACTAGGGGCTTTCCCTTTGATTCCCATTCATCCTCTGCCATGTATGATCCAAGGCAGATTTACACATGTGAAAAATTTAAGAGTGGAAGTAAAAGTTTGAACTGATTGTGAAGCTTGTGATCCATTTCCCTTGCATTTTTCTGTTCATAAATCTATTATTTTGGCAGACTCTTATGCTGTTATGCTTACTGCACTGTCCCAGACAATGCAAAAATCCCAGACACTGTACTAAATGAAAATGTTTCTTGATGTTTGTTGTACTTCAGATTCTTCTGTTTTCTGGCTATATGGCTGAAAGAAGGAGGAGATTTATTCTGTTGCTTGTAATTTCTCTTCCTTAATTCAGCACCCTATTCATCTATGTGCAAATTTTCCCTTTTTTATTTGGCTATTAGTGCTTGATAATATTTTGTTTTATTTTATTTAGAAGGAACTGAAAACAAAAAACAAGTTTCTTGGTTGAAAGAAATTTCCAACAACTCCAGTAGCTACTAGTCTTGCTCATTTGGTGGCACGCTGCCAAATGAGCAAGTCATGAAATATCTCTCTTTCATGTAGATAACGAGTTTTCTAATGGGAGTTTGTAAAAGTCACGCTTACTCCAGACCTGATCTGATTTCCCTGCTGCGCCAACTTTTTCCCCCAATCTTTTCTTCCTTGGAGTTTTATTCCATTGGCTTTGTGAGGTCTGGGCCAGTCACAGAGTCTTTCAATGTACCTTTTCCACCTGTCAAATGATCTTACACGTTTTAACGAGCTGGTCCTTATTTGCAGAGTACTTGAGGCAATTCTTAGGTAAGGTCTCATATGTTTCCTGCACTGTTGCTGTATGGCTTTACGTTAACTGGTTAGTCAAATCCCACAAATCACCCCCACAATTCAAGGAAAGGTGAGTCAATTTTTTATTTCTGGTCATTTGACCTTGCCCACTACTGAAAGACACAGAAGGTCCCTCTACTTTAGGTTCATGTGAGCATACATTTTGGCATAGGCACCATGCAATTTAGTCCCTAAGCAATCTAAGCTCCCGAAGATCCTCCAGAACAACCAAGGATCTGGAGGAAGGAGAATGTGAAGGATAAATGAGTTGTAAAAATAGGAGGGGAGCAGGGGGGAAGTTGGTTGCCACATACTCCTAAACAGTGCTCCACACCAAAGAGTCTGAATCACCCTCTGAAGGCCTGACTGACTATTCAGTGAAAGCAAGCTTCTATATCAGCACTCAGATTAGATGCGTAAGGTTGATGCGAATACCTGCTCACTTCCCCTCTGCCCCTCGTGCCTCTTTAATAAGGAGAAAATTGATTCCCCGTTTCTGAACAAAGGTCTGTAGCTAGGAGAGAGCATGGTCTCCCTGGCTAAGTAACAGCTGGGGAAAAATGAATAGACCATATGCTGGAGAGCAGCCGCCAGAACATTGGGACAAAGCTGTGGACCACTGCCAAGCCTCGCAGCTAAAGCCACAGCAGCCAAGGCGAGGGGTGGAGGGAGACTACTCAGAAATACTCTGTCAGGGACCCTGCGCTGGTCTACTTTTAGGGACTGCAATGTATAAATCCTGAATGAAAGAAGGAAAAATGACTTGTTTTCAAAAAGCTCCTTGGAAAAGAAAATCATTTACACAAGTGGCCCTGAACATCCTTGTTAAAACTTGCCTGGTTCCCTTATGCTTTCCTTTTTTCACCTGCCTGGTCTTTCTTAGGAAATCCTAGACCGTTGCAGAATTTTATCTGAAGGAGTCAGTGGCTCCTCATTTCTTTATTTCATCTTTTCCACCCTTACTCCTCTTTGTCCAGAAGCTGGTTCATTACTGTTTCTCCTGTGACCTGGGATTAATGGCAGGATGGAGTCTGCTCAGGCGAACATTGTGAACAGCTGTAACAATTCTGCAGCCTCTGGAAGAGGAGCTTAGTTTGTGAAGACTTTTACACAACAGAAATCAATCTGCAATATGTTCACTCTGAAACTTTTTTTACCTACCTGTAAACTGATTATATATGCTAGTCTGTCCCAGGCCCACAGAGGACGCCCTTGGTGGTGATGTATAATTTTATTAGAGGTGGACTGGAGAGCTGAAGCTAATTAACTCAGTGAGCTCTGGGAGAGAAATTAGGAGAGAGCAGCAGCAGCCCTCAGGCAAAAAAAAAGAGGCTCAGACCCGGACCTGAACTGTAACCCCACGAGCTGTGGGACACAGCCATTTTTTTTGTATGAAATGTCACTGTGAGCTGGGTTTGCTGGGAGCTGCTGACCCATTCTATACTTTGTGCTAAGTCTATATTGGATGCGGCACACCTGATCAGTCTTACTCTGCACACGTGTAAGTCAATGACTAACTTGATAAGTGGGGAAACAAAATAGAACCTCGACTAAGTTTTGGTTTAAAAAAAAAAGTTTTAAAGCAGGGCAATTCTGTACAGAAAGAATATATGGACGTTATTAAAAACCACGCTTTGAGTTTCTAGTAAGAAACACATTCCTTATAGTCCTAATTACATTTCTTTAATCAGACAGGTCTCTTCTGAAACTTTGTACTTTAAAACAGGGTATCTGCTTAGAGACACTTAAGCAAAAATAGTGAAACCGTTCACATTAATCAATTGTGATTGATTTAAATGAAATCTAACTGCCTACATTGCTCATACTTATTTGTCTAACAAACCTAAATGAAAGCAATTGGAAAAAAAATCCTTATGCAGTGTTTTACGCCTTATTACAGAGGTTATTCCTCTGTAATTAGTCATTTTAGATTCTAGATATCCAGTCCAGTGTAACTTGTCATATATTGGCTTATAATGTTTAAAGAGAAAAATAAATGAGAATATACTTCTGGAATGGCAGTGCTATCTGCCAAATTTCCTTTTAAATATGCACAAAAAAATGGAAAGTTACAAATAATCCGCTGAGGATGATACCTCTTTTGTCAGTTTTCTACCAGAGTGCACCCTGCACTCTGACAGAAAATTGTGTATTAATCTCCAAGGAATGACCAGTTTTTCAAAATAGTCACTCAACTATGCTGCCACTGTTAATTTTTTAAGCATTATGGGTGCCATTAATTGCTTCATGTGGTTGGTAACAACAGTAATCCTTTTTGAATGGGACATTAACTCCAAAACAAGTCATTAGCTTTTGTCCACATACTGTAATTAACACTAACCTTCCAGGAGGTAAGCATCATGCCTTCACAGAAATTGCAAAGGCCGTCATGTCACTGAAGACTTGGTGACTCTCATTTATATTTAGTCTCAAGATATTATGGTGGGGTGACTTTTAGGGTGAGCACTGTTTTACTAGCAACCACTTGCATTTGGAGTGGTAGACATCGTCAAGGTAAGGGATCCGATCTATACTTTCAGCCTGGGGAGAGTTTACCCTTTTTTTTCCCCTCCAGCTTTTTTGCTTCTTAGGATAGGGAAAAGGTATGGCTGCCTCAAACTGCTTCTTCTCAGATGTGTGAGATAGCATCATTTTTGGTCACTTGGCAAGGACACACTGTGCCATCTTTGGAGCAGGCAGAAGTTGTTACTGAGTGTCTGTAAAAGGGAGGCTGAGGATTCGTTGGGATGGAAAAGACAAGAAAGAATATATTTTCCTATCTCATATACAGCATACTTTGCCTTTACAATCTCTTCTCATGTCCACTATAACTCACCCCAATGGGTGCTGGAATGAGACGTGAAGAAAGAGGGAACAGATGAGTGTCATGGAGTGGAAGAACCTGCCAGAACTGGAGCTGCTTAGATGTCAATTTTGTCAAGAAAAGTCATGTCTTTGTTTTAGTTTTAAGGGAGGAATGGAGGGACTGATTTTCAATGTCTGTTCCTCACTTTGATACTTTTCTTGGTAAAAGGTGTAGAATTAAGGGATGGCTGTGCATGTATGCAATATGGACCTCAAAATCTCTGCAATGGTGTCAGTTTTTTTCCCCCAAGCTACTTTTATATGGCTCTGATGTCACTTCTACCTGATTACGGTATGACCTTAGACTCCATTTATTTGATTTTGCAGTCTGGGACCAAACCCAGTGTGTTGAAGTATACATACATGGGCAGAAAGATGGGAGGGCATAACATATATTTGTTTTTATATTTGAGAAAACAGTTCTTTCTTTACTCTATGCTTCAAAAAAAAAAGAACAACAAATCTAACCTGCAAAATAAACCTCTAGTAAGTGTATTTAGTTGAGATTTTTAAAAGCCCTATATGATGTAAGATATATGGTCTCCCTGAAAACCTAAGAATTTTGTGCTTATAGGCTGCTAAAGCATATTTGATATGCCTGATTCTTTATGTTGGATTCAGTGGTAGCTTAGCTCAAATTGAAGCAGAGCTTTGGTATATCATTCCTCCAGGACTAAAATGTCAGCTACTGACACAGTCTCGAATATTTTCTGTTTCTGGAATATGCTTTTTCAGAACATTGCTTGGTGGTATCAAAGCGCACTTCCCAGTGCAGCTTCCACTGGTTGAGAAATTAGTAACCTGGAGATGCTCATAAGTCTTGCCTTCTTTGCTCAGAAATAGTAAACACTCAAGCAAAATTACACGCAAGTAATATTCCCTGTAGACACTCCAAGGAAGGCATTGGAATTTCCTAACCCTGCAGCAAATATGCAGCTTACTTCAACATGTCTAGCTTATCTAACTATTCTTTATCTAGTTATTCCCATATTCTGGCTTACAGGTCTTTTTTTTCCCCAATTTGCCTAATACCATGGAGTGTGTAGAAAAGGCTGGTATTAAGTCTCACCACAGGTGCTTTAGCCATAAGGTCACTTGTCTAATATTCTTTGGGTGATGCTCTTGTCTAGCAGTGCTTTACATTCTCTCTACACTTCGAAGCATTACAGAATTTCCTCTCCCCTTTTTTAATACATTTTACCTCTTCCAGGTTTTGGGCATCTTGCATTATTTTGACCCTTAGTTTTCCAGGCTTTTTTCAGCTGGGGCTATATTCTTTTTGTTGTTGTTTAAAAATACATTCAATCATAAAAATGCCAGAGATGAAGAATGCTAACACCTGAGTCAATACAACTACATACAGTTAAAAAAAGAATGTGTTTTTCACTTAGATCAGAAGGATTTTGGACTTCAGACTTCATTTATCCAATATTGTAGGGATTTTGATTTCTGTAATAGCCATTCTGAGTTGGATGTATGTGTCATGCACTATAAATTATAGTGGAGAATATTTAAACCATATATATTTAAAGCTATGCAACCAAATGTAACAGGGTTTGGTAAAAGCTTATATTAAGTAGATGGCTGGCCCAGGAAGACTGTTTCCACATGGCTGTAATGACTATTGACTATTGTTATAGAATATCAGGGCAGAGTTAAGTTTGTTGGCTATAAAGTCAATATAAAGATTAAAACTGTGTAGATACACCTTTGAAACTAAAAGTCATTTGTCTGCATCAGAGTGTGTGTTTTTTCAGGGAAGTGCTCAGCTCTCTAAAATCTTCATGGGATTATTTTCAGATTATTTGACTGGAGCTCATGAAAAGAGGCTTTGTTTATTTTATGGATTTACATACAATTTCTTTAAAATAATCTTTTTATAAGTTTATAATATTAGTTTTCTTGCTGCTTCTTTTATTCTGGAAGAGATGTAAGTGTGATTTACTGTCCTTGATAAATGAATTTATGGTTTTTTCAGGAAGTTTGCAGCTTGCAGAAGGGACAATCATAGAATCATAGAATCATTAAGGTTGGAAAAGACCTCTAAGATCATCAAGTCCAACTGTTAACCTAACACTGCCAAGTCCACCACTAAACAACATCCCTAAGCACCACATCTACATGTCCGTGTCTTTTAAATACTTCCAGGGATGGTGACTCAACCACTTCCCTAGGCAGCCTCTTCCAATGCTTGATAACCCTTTCGGTGAAGAAATTTTTCCTAATATCCACTCTAAACCTCCCC
>NW_008795017.1:7812894-7816721 GCF_000699145.1 Aptenodytes forsteri
GCACAGGGCTACCCCACCACCTCTCCTTCCTTGCCTATCTCTTCTGAAGAGTTTATTGCCATCCATTGCAGCACTCCAGTTGTGTGAGTCATCCCACCATGTTCCCGTGATGGCAACTATATCATAGTTTTCCTGCTGCACAATGGCTTCCAACTCCTCCTGTTTGTTGCCCATGCTGTGTGCGTTGGCGTAGATGCATTTCAGTTGGGCTATTAATCCCGCCACCTTTTTGGGGGGAATAAGGCCTAATTCCTACGTGACCACTCTCAGATGCTTTCATGGTTTCTAACATATCACTAGCACTTGTGTCTTTGCTGCCGCATGGATCTCCATCCCCTACCTCCACTGAGACAGCAGACCGAAGGACCTTGCTAGCGCACCATCCCTCAAACATTGGCGTGCCACCCCCAGGCTTATCTCTGGTGAGCCTGGTTTTATCCCTTTCCCCCTTCAAATGTAGTTTAAAGCTCTTTCAATGAGTCCTGCTAACTCCAGGTATTGGTAAGATATCCACTTTATCTTTTTTAAAAATATGTTGGGAAAGAGTTTGAAGAAAAAAAGGGAAAACCTTGGCATTGAAGTTGGGAAAACCTGAGTGGACTTTGTGAAACTGGGTAGACAACAGTTTCTTTGGAGGTGATGGAAGGTATCAAACCAAGCTTTTCTCATCCAGAGGCTGCTGAGCCATTGGGCAAATAAATGGAAGATGAGAACGCATGTTTTTTTAAAGCTGTCCCTCAAATAAATTTTGTAATTTTTTAGCAGGTGTCTGAAAAAAAAGCATTTCATTTTGATTTCTAAATGACATTTTGTGTTGGATGAAACAATATTTACTTTTTTTTTTTAGGTTAAATAATTGAAAAATATTCTGTTCAAGTTGATCTGAGTCTGTTTTATTTTTCAGTTTGGCAGCTAAGTGAAAAAGTTCCTTATTCACAGTGTATTCTGCAGACTATCACTTTCTTGGTGGATGCCAGTTGTAAAGGCATCCACAGGTTTGCAAAGTTATTCTGGACATATTTGCATGGCCATGTTTACCCCTTGAAAAAAAACATTTGAGATGGCTGCAACAGTAAAAGAAAAAAAGCAGCTAGAGATTATCTACCATTACCACTTCCATTAATAATACCATCTGTGTCAAACTGGAGGAGGCCATGGCAAGAGTGGCTGTGCCCATGCTTGCCCTCGTCGCCTGGCTCCCCTGTCATCAGTTTTAGAGAAGCTGAGGAGATGTTAAGACAACGATGTATTTCCAATTTTCCTTCTTAGTTCTAAGGAGCTTTCACATTCAGCAGCACCCCTAGGGTACTTCCTTATTCTCTGAGGGAGCAGATAACATAGATAACTTGTGTTTTGACTTGGGAATTGGTTTTCCTCCTCTTGAAGAGTAGTCAGCATTAGCAAGTGATGTGAAGGTAGGAGGTTTCTAGCACAACAGTAGTGGCAGCATAAGGAACATCAATCTGTGTGGAACTTGTGATGGGACGGTTGCAGAACCATTGTAATTCAAGATTTCGGTAGCCTAAAGTGCAAGTCTGTTGAGACTATACTATTCCAAGCCCACAAGGAAGAGAAAATGGGACAGCAAGGATTTTAGGAGTTTGGCAGAACATAGCCTGTGGTGAGAGACTAGAGGGAATAATCTGCTTCATTAGGTCAGCTTGATTAAATAAGTTGTATCAGGACTATTCATGCTGCCATAGAAAAGCCGAATAAACAGAGTAGGTACAATTTCCTGTAGAAGTGAAGAGCTGTGGGATCAGAAGGCTGTGGATTTGACAGGGGATCTGAGGCTGTTGCAGGGCGCTCCCTGTAAATCCGTATCTATAGGGTTTGATAGTTCCACTGAATTGGGTGGGAGCTCAGAATCGGCATCACTTTTCAGGATTTGTTTTGCACCAGCTAGGTCAAGATGTCTGACATGTGAGAACATGAGCTCAGTGCTGCAGACAATGTTCCCAAGTCTGTCTTGATACAAGAAAGCACCTAATGCAAGAAAGCACCTGCCCCTGTGTTTAGATCTCACTGGAGTTAAGGAGATTTGAATTCAGGTTTAAAATTAAACATGCACTTAGACTTGTTGCTGAAGAGGAATGAACTTAAGTGTTTGCTGAATTGGGGCCCAGAAGCAGTAAAGCAGCTCTTTTACGTTTTTTGTTCTTTTAAAATTCCCTATTCCTGCAGGGTGCATAGCCACCATTTACTTTCACTACAAGGGATGGTAGTTCAGTAGCCATACTGCACACCTTCAGCCCCTGAATCAAATGCTGAACAGAAATGCTGAAATGAGCAAGGGGATGGCTTACTCTTTCCTAACCCCTGACTATATCATTAGGTTGATAATATTATTTAAGCCTAATGTATCACAAGGAAATGGTTTCGTTGTTATCCAGCGGAGCCCCCATAACAATGCCATGGTGACTGAAGCTATAATGAGGAACTGTAAGATTTCAATGGCAAAAGGGATTCATTGCTAGTCCATGACCTCATGATGAAATCATTACAATGCAGTCAGAGATATGAAGTTATTATGGGAAAACTATTTCACAGCAAGTCTATAAGGACCTTTTTGACAGTGCCATTATGAAGCCATTACAATGTAAGGTTATGATGGCAAAATGGTTTCAGTGAAACCCTGTTATGGTTTAAAAACAGACTAAATGGTGTCAGTGGAAGTTATTCCTCCTTCTAAAACCGAAAGGAATTAAACAGACCTCTGTCTTTAAACCAAAACAAGGAGAAATTAGATGTATGGCTTACAGTTGATCAGAAGGAGAGAAATGATGATGTCTTGTGAACAGTCAACCACAATTTCTGCTGGAGTTATCTAGGAGGCAAATAATGGTTACTGAGTTTCTAGGATCTTCTTTAATTAAGTAAATGAAAATGAAATATCATCCTCCCATAACAGTTTACATTAAATAGCATTCTTCTGAATCCTCCTTGCTCTATTACAAATTAGTGTATTGCAGTTTCTTGTTTTTGTTGTGGTTGTAATGTTTCTGACTTTCATTTGCTCTGATAAGGGTAGCTGTGGCATATCTCAAAAATAAATTAAAATTCCACTGCCCCTCCCAGTCTAGGATTTTGAGTGACATCTGAGACTGACTGTCAAAGTAAATAGTATATTTCAAAACTGAGTAAAAATCCCCCTACCTAAGACTGACATCTCATCAGTAAGATGGTTACTATTTATCTGGTTTAAAATCTAGCCTAATCTAATCACCTGCTCTATCACTGGTGCTGGAAGGGAATAAAATGCACATTTAAAAATTGTTTTGGGTAGTGCCACCTCATTATGAGATAATTAGTACAGTATTTCCACAGAGGAACATGCCTCTGAAGTATCTCTGGGTTTTCCAGGTGGAACATCCAAATCTTTCTTATCATAGAATCATAGAATCTTAGAATAGTTTGTGTGGGAAGGGACCTCTAAAGGTCATCTAGTCCAACCCCCCTGCCGTGGGCAGGGACATCTTCGACTAGATCAGGTTGCTTGGAGCCCCATCCAACCTGACCTTGAATGTTTCCAGGGATCATTCTTTCTTGTCAGTGCTGTTTAATTTTCAGTGAATAACTACATATTTGTTGTTCAAAAAGTTCAGTTAGAGATGGTCTGATAGCACAGGGACTTGGTTGTGGGACTTCATGGAGATTGTGGTGTTTGAGTGCCCAATTCAGGAGGGAATGTCCTGGGCCACAAGGACAGAAAGTCTATCCCAATGCCAAGAAATCTTTTACTGGAATCAAAGATTTCTGCAAAATATTCCTAGCCTGACAAATCTGCTTTTTTCCCCTCTACATTAAAAAAAAAAAAAAAAAAAAAA
>NW_008795017.1:7817249-7825048 GCF_000699145.1 Aptenodytes forsteri
AAAAAAAAAAAAAAAAAAAAAAAAGTTGGAAAATGTTTCCATGAGCTTTAGTTAATGTAAGTGTTAAATGTGCTGGAGTACTGTTATGGGCTATGAAACCTAAAGTCTTAAAGGGGAATTTCAAAACCAGTTACTTAGGTGGGGGCTCTCTTTACCCTCCTCACTCAATATGCATGTAAAATGATCTGGCAGACTGTCATAGAGACCCATTCTTTTTATTACCAAACCACAGTGTCAGGTGTGAAAACTTGTGAATAGTAATTGGTGTGTCCTTGTTAATCTGGCATCCATATGTTCTAAGACAGCTTGAAGTATAATAATTGTCTTTTTATGCATCTTTTTCTCTGAAGAGTGTCACCTCTGAGGACACATTTTTGGATAGAAGGGCCAGGATTCTCTTCAGCTGCTGAAGAATCCCAGCTCTTTGCAAAAACTAGGGTTGAAAGCAAAGCCTTGAACAACAAGAGGTTTCCTCTTGAAAAGCAATCATATCAGTGGTTTACACCAGTTTGAATTACACCTTTTGCATCTCCTTTGCAGAGACCTTAAATGGATGCTCACTGTTTTTTTCTGGAACACATGCTGCTTCTGTACAGTGACAGCAACAGAAAGTTAGATTAGCAAATGACAAATGAGCTCTATATTTCCCATTTCAGATAAACTAGAAATTATAGATTTTAAAAATGATTTTGGTATTAAAAACTATGACCCAGCTATCAGTTCATCAGTCAAATAAATATCATCAAATACGCTAAAGGATGTATTTTGTCTTCTGATATGTTGTATACCAGGAATAAATAAGCTCTCCCACATTTAGTAAGGAAAGCCTCTGTGCAATACTGTAGAAACATGTAATATCCCAACATCAAGAGTCTCAAATTCTGCCATCCTCATTCTTTTCAACTTTTTAATAAGTTCAAAACCTGTTTGTTGTCCTTGGAACAATACCATCAATCTCTGTTATCTCTGGTAATGAGGAGGTTATCCTGGAAAATGGTATAAATTGGATATCGCAGGTACCGTGGAGCATATGGCAGAGAGAGACCTCTCAGTAAGTCTGCATACTGCCAGCTTAGGTCTGCCATTGATAGAATTGAGCTTGAGGTGATATTTCTTCCTGGACTCAATGTTTCCTGATGATTAATTGGATGCCTGTATCACAGTCCCACTGAGGTAGATGCTGGTGAGGGTGTACTGCCTCAGGCACTGTTTAGCACAGAGATGCTTATGTACATTCATGTCATGCAACATCCAAGATAATGTGAAAGGTGGAATGCAGCAAAACATAGGATGGATGGGCCCAGTCACATCTCCAGGTCATGCTGCTATCGACAGGTCATAGTCCTTCCCTGAGAACAGATATTTTAAAAGACACTTTTCAGATACTTTGTCCTCCTCACCCTCTATGAGCAGTAGCCTTATAGTTGCAGCACTTGCCAGGGGAGTGAAGTCTTAGTTTCAGTTTTAACTTGGATGAGAGAATTCATATCCCGTATCTCTTTCTGGCTCTGAGAGTGCCATGTAGCATGGTGCAGTACCTGTGTGGTCTCTCCATGCACTTCCACTGGGCTGCCACAGTCCGTTTGCAGCTGGCAGGGCTTGTGAGCTGCCGACTGGGGGATGAGGGGATGTGGACATCAGGCCTTAGACATCATCTGCCTGTAGACTGCAAATGACGGAGACACACTGTCTGATGGTTCATACTTCTGTGAGCAGTCAATACATCACTACCCTGCTCTTTCTTCCCTCCATCCAGCTGATGGGCTAATGGCAAAAATCATTGTCATTAGTCTTTTACATTTTGTTCTGCTTTTTTATTATTCCAGGGTCATCCATCACTCCTTGTCCTCTTCTGCTTCAATCGTGACTGTTATCTTTGTTTAATCAGCAAATTACATGACCACCGTCCTCCTTTTTTCCCCTCTAAAAGTCATTAATGAAGATATTAAATAGGATCTGTCTTATTAAATAAATTTACCCTTAGAAAATTCTGCTATTTCTCTCTCTCTTTGGCTTGGTAACATCCCTTTCAAATGAACCTGGAAGAAAATGCAGATGAAGTGAAATCACTGTGTTGACCAGCTTTACAGACTTCACATCAATCCATACGTATTTCAATTTGCAGAACAATTTCCCACATGATACTGAAATCCATATATGTTAGATTACTGCCTCTTCTTTGCTTGAAAACAAGAACATTGTAAATATTTTGAAAAATAGTAGGCTCCATTCTGGTCATCATTACATTCCTATCTATTTCTTTGTTGGTGACTTAATGGAATATTATCTTGATACCCAGTTTGACCATTGTAATTTGACTAGTGTTTTTATATGACAAGTAGGATAAATACAACTAGTGATTTCTTTAAAAAGAAAAAGTTTGGCTAGAGTGGGAGGCAAGAGTGAGACAGAGATTGGTATATAATGTGAGAAATCACTAACAAAAGTTTCTGAAGGAAATACTAATCTCTCTACTTTATGGATCTTAAAAAGTTTGATATAATTTTAGTACAACTTACAGCAATATCTGTTTTGATGCTAAGCACCATAGGCATACATCACTACCCGATGGAACTTCAGACTTCCCAGGTTTCCAACGTCTTGACTCTTTGGTATTTTTTTCATAATTATTGTTACTTAGAAATAACTTCAGGGAGCTGGTTATCTCTGGCTCTCTCTAAAATGTGGGCTGGATACACTTTCCTTTCTTTGGTGGACCACAGATTGCTTCCAACTTAGACACCTGAGTTTCTGTTGAGCCATGCAGAGGAATGGTGACTATCCCCATCCTGTTGTAACACACACGGTCAGGATGAAGTAGTACACTGATGGGTTAGGAGGCACGCTGGGTCACCACAGTCTAAGACATGCTTTAGCCAAATGTATAGGAAGTTTAAAGACTTAGTTAATGGAAGTGGGGCATTATGAATTCTCTTTGTACTCTTCTTACTTGCTTTGTGATAATGTTAGTACATGAACAACTTGCTCAACGACAGCCAGTGTTCAAAGCTGCTATTTGGGGCTCATCTGCAGTAGATTTTTTTTTCTTTCAGTTCCCAAGTAACAGCAGCTAAAGGACATGTAAAAGTGAAACAAAAAAAGTAGGTTGTAGCTTGCAACAAACACATGGGGAGCATCTAACCTTTACAAACATGGAAAAGACCTTCAGCCAATTGGCAGTTGGTTAATGAAAAGTCAAACTCTTTGGTGAACACAAATCTTTATAATTTTGAAAAGCGTCATGAGACTGGAGTAAGGAGCACCATTGTGTTAATGTTTTCAGTAGCCTTTGGGGAAGAGAAATAGGATACACTGGATTGTTAGAGTCACAATCATCCATCACTCACATGATACCCGTCACACGATACATAACATTCACATCATACACATCTTAGAGTCACATCCTGATCTGACATGAATCAAACATTTCCTTACATATTTTCCTGACCATATTGCACACTTTTCAAAAGAGTGATTCTAAATACATTTGCAATTTAAATTAGCAAGGACAGCAAAAAACCTTTTGGTTATACACTCCTCTCCAGCGCTTTGTACTTTCGCTATAGCAATGATTCAGAAACACACCTCTTTCTTTAATACTAAATTTACATTGAAAAAAATTATTTAAATACATTAAAAAAAAATTTCCTCTTACTACATTACAGTAATGATACAGTTTACCTAATTCTTCTCTGAATATTTGTTTGTGTAGAGGACAGCTGGATTTTAGAGATGTTTCAGAAAGTTCTTAATTCATAGAACAGTTGTATATAAGTATTTCCTTTTTCAATTTCCCAACCTCTTTTCTCTTCCCAAAGGATTAAGAGGGTGTCCTCTAGCAAACCAGGGCAGCAAATACCCTGTGGAGAATGGAGCTCTGTACAAACTCTTTGAAAGAATCTGTCACACAGAAAATGCAGGATCCACGACTGCATAACACATTCAGAAGAACTTGGTTTAGTTACAAAAATGAGAAATGTAAACTAGGTATTTTAAAATATGTACTGAACAAAGCTGAGACCAGATAAAACCAGTGAAACATTTTCAAAAGGTGCGTATCAGAATTGTAGAGGTATAAATGAATGGAGTTCTCTTAAATCTTTCTCATTACTACTACTACTACTACTACTACTACTACTACTACTACTACTACTACTACTACTACTACTACTACTACTACTACTACTACTACTACTACTACTACTACTACTACTACTACTATAATACTACTACTACTATCAGTCACTGTTCTAGGCAGTGCTTTTTCTGTCCAGTACACATAAAGATAAGTTCTGTCCTGAAGAGCTTATGCTTTGAACTACTCTCTGGAAGAACACAGAGAAAAATCTAGATTTTAGCAATACTTTCATGTAGTTCTAAAGTTGCTGCTTATGTTCATCATGGCAGAAATCAGCCCACTAAGAGGGAAAGTGGCAGTAAGGGCATGAGGGAGGGAAGGTGTTTTTATGTCTGGGCAGTGTGGAAAACTGCAGTCAAAAGTGAAGACAGGCAGTAGGCTCTCAAAAGTGACATTGCCCAGGAAGATCTGTGTGCACATGTACAAATGGACTGAGGTGAAGGTCTATCGTATCAGCAGAGGCAGAATTACAAAGGACCATTACAAAAATTTTAGAGTGTGACCTTTTGGAGGAGGAAAATACGTCAGTATTTATAGGACGAAAGACTGCTAATGTTCTAGGCAGGCTGGCAGGGATGACGAGGATGCCAGAAATATCAAAGGCATTTCTAAGCACCATTCATGGACTGGGATCCAATCTGACTAGGAAGAGAAGGAGTAATATGATTTGGATATTGCTTGTCCATGACAGATCCAGGAGGAAGAAACACAAAATTGCAGTTGGACTAGATAATCATTTTAGGTCCCTTCCAACTGACCTAAACTAGTCTAGTCTAGTCTAGTCTAAAGATCAAGGTCTTATCAGGGTGAAGGAACTAGGGAAGAGGAAATGTACAGGAAAGATGCACGTGCTCCAGGTTAAATTATTAAGTGTCAGCTATTAGTAAGTATCCATGGAAAACCGTAAAAGAGAAAAGCTGCAGGGTAAAACAGGGAACAGGATGCAGAAGTGGACTGTGACTCAGCAGCACAGAGTGACCAGAGCAATACACATGAAGGGATGAAATAGCCAGCAGAAATCAGTGCTCCAAGGACGTAAGGCCCACTGTCAATAGCATGGGGCTAATGGACTAACACATGTTTACAAGGGCTAAAGCACAGGTTTTGCACAGTGTCATTACATCATTGTGGCAGGGCCTAGTCCAAACAAGGATCGTATTTGCTTTGATTTCTAAATTGTGAGCCTTACCATTAGTTAAGAGTCCTTTTTTTAAAAGGCAGTGAGATACTTACATACTCCTTTTTTGTCCCTACACATACACCAAAATCCACAGTTGTGAATCTCTTCCTCAGCACTTTTGTCTCTGAATGATAAAGGCTTGAATGTTCATTTTTTATGAAAACATGTCTATGATTTCTATCATGTCTGTTCATTATATTTTCTATATCTTAGTATGTATAAATTTTGATGGTATTATTTCTTCCATGTAGTGCAAATGCATTTAGTCCTCAGAAGTTTTTTAGATTAGCTAGATAATTTACTTTGTTCATGAAGCAACAAAATTATGTTTGTATAAAAGTTCATGAACAGAGTGAATGCTGTATTTCTAAACACAGAAAGTGGGTATTTCATAAGGATTTCAGCAAATAGTTTCACCTCAGTTCTTTCAGGCATATGGTGATTCTTGTGTTGAATAAATGATGGAATTATTGGCTTCCCTGCCATGCCTTAGCTGGTATCCTGTGGTTTGTCTGGTTTGATTCATGCTAGGAATCTCCAAATATAATCACGGTACCCAAGTTTCAAGCAAAACAGGTAATTTTTTTTCCAGTTAGAGCACTTTGCTTGGCTATTACGGAATGAAAAAATATAATGAAAAAGCAAAACACTTTTGTATACACTGCTGGGTTAGAAATACTGTGAGGCTGTTGCTGTCTGGGACAAGAACTTTCAAATCAGAAGGCACATTCCCTTAGTGAGGCATGGAGGTTTGTTAAATGAAACATTTTTAATATTAAATTATCTTTAAAATCCATGTTAGTGGAAACCTTTGTCTCACTGTGAGCTTTCTGGAATAACAGAAACTACAGCTAGGATTTCTTTCCACTTTTCCCAAGTCCTACAGTAAAATCTGAAGTGTCAGGGGCAACTACTTGCAGCTTTGTCCTCCTCTTATTCCAGCTCTTCTTGAAAAATCTAAAAAAATAATCCAATCTCTATGGATGTTATCTAGGAGAAGTGAAAAGTGAAGAATAATTGAAACCAAAGAGATGTTTCTCACTCCTACATTTGAATTCTTCCCTTTTCAAATTTTTCTGATATATTTCTATCACACCATTCCTTCCTCATCTCTCTTACAAGCTGAAGCATCTTATTTTATTTAAAATGTCCTCCTATGAAAGACTTCCCATATGGTAATCTTTCTGTTGCCCTACACTCTTCTTTTACAGGCTCCACCTTATCTTTCTTGGGATGACCAGTACTGGGTCCAGTGATCAAAATGTGGGCATGGCATGCATCAGTACAGTGGTTTTATGATGTTTCCTGTTTTGCTTGCTACACCTTTCCAATTAAATCCCTTTTTTAATAACAGCTTCTTCATTTGATGACTGCTGGCCACTGAGCTGTCATTTTCAGAGAACTGTCCTAATTTCTTCTCATAAAATGTAGTATTTCACTGAGGAACTTGTTACTATAGCATAGTACAGATATGACAAATTTACATGGATTAAAAAAATAATTAAACAAATTCATGAAATAAAAATTCATCAATGGCTATTAAACAATGCAGGGGGAACATTGCTGGTTCAGGAGATTCATGCATCACAGATTGTCGGGAGCTGGGAGAGTATTCTAGGAAAAGACCATTAACTGCATTTTCATACTTGTCTCTAAACTCTTGCTGTTGACCTCAGGCAGGCAGAATATTAGGCTAGATGGACCTGAGTCAGAAAGGCCATTCTTATGCCATGTTCCTGAACAGCAGTAGCTAATATATAGATCATCGATATATTAGTGCTGTTTTTCCCATCCTGATGATTTTGCATTTGTCCGTGTTGCAGTTCAGCTGACAAGCCACTTGCTGAAGACTGGAGACCTTTTGAAAGCCTCTGCTGTAGAGTTAGTAAACATATCGCCATCCTGAAACTTTGTCACTATCAAAGCTCTTTTACAGGCCGTTTACATGTATATTGAGCAGTGCAGCCTCTATCATAGCTCGCTGAGAGACTACGTTAGTAAAATTCCTCCAGTGTGTAACTGGCCTTTTATTCCTGATCATTTTTCCCTGTCATTTCAAAAATAATTTATGTATGCAAGGACTTTCCCTTGTAATGTGTGGCAGTTTAGTTTCTTTCAGAGTCTCTGCAAATGGAGGTCTTCAGGTCCTTTTGTATCATATTGTTCCACCTGCTCGTTGCTCCTTGAAAGAACTTTACTCAATTTGTGAGACATGACTCCTAGTATAAAAGTCAATTAGACACTTACCCGTTGTATTGTATTTGAAAATGTGTTCTAATTCTGTGCTTTCTTCTCAGTCTAACCACTTTACCTAGCATAAAAATTGGTACGTGCAGTTTCCAGTTCCTCCGAGATCTCTAAAAAAATTGGCGTCATCTTTCAGTGAAAAAGCTAATGTAAATCATAGAATCATAGAATCATAGAATCATTGAGGTTGGAAAGGACCTCTAAGATCATCGAGTCCAACCGTCAACCCAACAC
>NW_008795017.1:7825530-7831724 GCF_000699145.1 Aptenodytes forsteri
AGGCGGGTCACCTGGTCATAGAAGGAGATCAGGTTGGTCAAGCAGGACCTGCCTCTCATGAACCCAATTTCGTTAAATGTTAAATTGTTAAATGTTAAATTTAACATTAAATGTTAAATGTTAAAAATGTTAAATGTTAAATTACAACTCACAATACCCAGATTTTTAAGAAGGCATGAATAAGTACAGTCTGGGCTAGTCTGTTCTGGGACTCCCTCTGCTGACCCTCAGCCTTGAAGCAGTTCTTTGGCATATTCCCCCTACAGAGAAGGGCTGCAAAATGGAAACCTTTTGTATAATGAACAGTAATACAAACTATTCATTTAACTAGTCTGTCATGGTCTTGTCTTCTTTTACCTCTCCTTGACACTTTGATCATCACTGGGTGACCATTGGCAAGCTTTCTACTTCTGTGTTGGGAAAGAGGTGTTTTTGCATACTCTTTATGCCTTTAACAGGTTGCATTCTTAATCTTTTTGGCTTTTCTTATGGCTGTTCTACATTTACATTTCTAGTTTATTCTATTTCCTATTTTCCTTATTTGGACAAAGTTTCTATTTTCAGCAGGATGTCTTCTTACCACCCTTCTATGACATGTACATGTGTGGGGCTGAGGGAAAAAGACTTTTAAAATCTTTTTGCTGCATAAAGTGCTTTCACTGTGATGTCTTAAAACAGTCTCCTTTGTTGTTTACAAATATTTTATCCTTTAGCTGCTTTTTTTTTTGCCTTCAGTGGACTTCTTTATTTCTATACAATTCCCTATTTCTAATTTCATGCTGAAGGTGGTTCTTTTTTCTTTTTCACTCTTAAATTAGGCTGAGGGTGGTTCTTTTTTCTTTTTCACTCTTAAAAGGATGCTGACGTTCACCCTGGTATCATAGAACAATTCTTTGGCAATGACTTCCTAAACTGAGTTACATGCCTTGTCCAGGACCACACCAAGGTTTGTGTCTTTTTTGTAGCAAGTAGTGGCCAGAATTTCAGTCAATGTCAGTGTTTTGTCAGGTGGCTGATGCAAAGTCTGCTTCAGAGAGCGAGGAGAGCAAATGACCTCTGGGCTGGTTCGTTGCCTAAGCAGTGGCTACACAAGGAACAACTCTGTTGTGGTGTGCGGTTGGCCTGGTCATGTGAAAACAGGTTGAAGGATATTCCAATGATGACTGTCTTAACAGCTGCAACTTATTTCCTCCTGCAGCTGTGGACTGACATTCTTCAGCAGTCCCTGTGCCAGCCCTGCATGTGATGTAGCACATGAATATGATGCATATGATGAATACTGAAATGACATTTACAAGCTGCATTTAGTTCAAGAGATATAAGCTATTCATCCTTGCTGTAGAGGTAAGCCTTTTTGTCCTTGGGATCTGCAAACTTGGTGCTTCTGGCTGTGGCCATTGATGAAATGTAGTTCCTTACCCCTACCCTTTGAAATGTAGAGGGTTTTGTGACTCTCTTACTCAGAAATCTGTTCTTGGATTGTCCCCTGGCTTGGATTATTCCCTTTTACACAAAAAGTATGACTTTTTATGAGACTGTGAGTTTCCTGGATCAGGGAACATCTTTTATGGGTAAGTGGACATCACTTAATAAGCATCATTGCAAATACATTAATATCGTAACACCTTCTATTCCATCCTTTTGACCTTACCTTCATCATGCATATTTATTCTTTCCGCTGATACAAACATTAACCTCCTATCTTGCATTAGATTCACATAGTCATTCACTATTTGAGAAAACAGAGAGGAAGGAAGGGAGGGATGCAGGGAGAGAGGGAAGGAGGGAGTGATGGAGGAAGAGAGGGGCTTTTAGCATTCTGTAGCTGAGCTGTCTGATGTAATGTGTTAGAGGATATAGGTGCCAGTAATGTGCAAAGAGCTTGAAAAATGACCAGACAGTGCCAAGCCCACAGTGCATGTTGTCAGGAGGACTAACAGTATAATAAATCAACCTGTCTAGTGTCAAGGGTCAGGTAGTTTGATGTTCAAAGCTGTTCGGCCAGCCTGATCCAGCCAGGCATATGCTATTCATTTCTGAGCCGTTAGCACTACTACGATACTAGAATCACCCTAAAGCAGTGTCTGCTCTGTGGTGCTTTGGGCTTTAAGTTAAGATCCCAAAGGGGAAAGTATCTGGGAGAAGGGAGTGAAGTGCTGCTTAGTTTCAGGTCTTATGCTTCTACCATGATTATTTTTACTAAGCAGTACTGAGAAGAGCATGGAAAACTGCTTGTCAGATGGTTTTCCTATGCTTTCTGTCTAGGACAGTGATGCTTAAGCTCTTCCAGCTGGGTAAGCCATACGGGCTTATAGGGGCAGGTGGGGATAACAGGCTCTGTCCCCTTCTGTTCACATGTCCATATACATACTTAGACAAAACATGTCCCATTTTGAGTAAGTCAAAGGTACAAAGCAAAATATGACTAAATGATCCACTCCAATCACAGCTACTGTACATTTTGGCAGTTGGGTCACTTCCTTGTAGGTCTCATTCCTGCTGTGCTTTTTACCTCTGTTTTGTGATGTTTAGATGGGCTGGAGGGAGGAGAACCTGCCGCTGGCCCTGCCGAGCTAGGAGGAGTGTCTTCCCATACGTGTCTTTTCTTACCCCAGTGTTTGTAGGGCTGGATGGGTACAGGGAAGCTGCAGTAGGCATTGCAGGCCAGTCCAAAACTTCCCATGTTCAGGAGCTTTAATTAGCCTCACTAGTTGGGAATATGCAGGGAGAAAGGTTAAGGCAGCAAATCAGGCTAATTACAGGCTGGAGGTCCCAGAAGTTCAGATCAAGCAATCTTCCCTAGACCTAATCTCTGAAAAAGAAGCTGTTACCACCATGCTGTCTCTGCCAGTGCTGCAGGGCTGCTGGTTTTCAAGCCAGGCACGCAATGACTTCCCAAAGGGCCGTTCTGCCCTGGGTACCCATGAGGCAGGTCAAGCCACAGAACAAGGCAAGCTGGGTCACAAATTAGAATTTCCCCTCAGTGCTTTTGGGCGGTGATAGCGGTAGGTCCTAGGTCTCTGCCAGAGCACTCACAGATCCACAGTCTATAACTCCATACAGCTATGTCAGGGGCTCTTTGGGCTCCTACACTGCACCCCAATTTCTCTTTTGGCAACTTCATATGCAATCGTCTCTTCACCGCCCTTTCCCATCGCTGTGAAAGTTCTCTCGCACCTTTTCCACCTCCCCAGCTGCTGTTTGTGGCAGGCTATATTGTCACCATACTGATATTTCTGGTGTTATATAAATTAGTGCCCAAAATATTAGAATTAGAATGTCACGTGTGAAGTTGTGCTCAAACAGGCAGCTGTGGTACCGAAATGTCCAACTGTCAGAAGCAAATTGATGTGAGTACAAATGATGTGGAGCAAAAAGGCTGGCACACATTGTACATAGCAAGTAATTCTGCAGCCTAAAACAAATTTTAGAAGATCAGTTGGGTGAGAGGCTTAAGGGACCTCACCAGATACAGTGTGGAGGCAGTTTCAATGGGAATCTGGCTTGGTCCATATTGGTCCAAACAGAAAAATAAAACCCTACACAACAACCCCAAATGAAAACCCAAAAGCAAATCAAAACTGCAACTCCAAACCCAAAGACCACTCCCCCAAATCTATAAAACAATTAGGTTTAAACAGTGTGTAGAAGGAAGATTCAGTGGGAGAGGCTTGACTAGTAGTAGATTGGGAATTTGATTAGTTTGTTTCCAGAATTTTTCTGAGATTTGTAAACTCCCATGTTTGAGAGTTTATTTTGTTCAGAGGAACAGCTAAGGTTATAATGTAAGTCATAATTGTATGTGGTTTTTTTAACAATTTCATACATCCTGTGTGGACTTTATTTCCACTGGGCATTTCAGTTGATGAGTTTTTTCCCAGAAAGTTACTCCCCTCACCTAGCCCCCATGAATACACTGGTTATGTTTTTCTCAAACTGGAGAAAGTCTCATTGATTTCTGGTTTTTTTGACATACCCAAATCCTGTAAACGACTTTTACAAATTAAGATCAAAAATTGTTAAAGTACAGGACTGGCATTAACACTGGAATCTCCTACTTAGGCACCGTGCAACAAAGTCAGCTCTTACCAGCTCCTTTCCACATCTGCAGAGACCATGATAATACTTGACACCTATGCAAATGGCTTTGAGAAATGTATAAGAAGTCATTTGTATAAATAAGCAAGTCAAGTCATTATCAGCAGAGTGCCTAACTGGAGTATTAAAATGCAAGACAAGACAAAAAACAGATTTGATCAATTCATGCCCATTAGTACATAGCTAAGATTTAAAATATAAAAATTATTTTTTAAAATTATGATGCCAAAGATACTGTCAATGTTAAATGCTTCTGAAAAATCCCACCTATGTATTCCAACAAGAAACTTGGTAAAGATGAGGCATTAGAACAGGAAATATTGCTCTCTCTGCAGTAGTTTTAGGCAATGCAATAATAAAAATAGAACAATAGAGTGTAAAACCAGAGCAAGGCAACAAACAGCGAAGACAGAGGGCAGAAAGAACCACTCGATGTAAAAATAAAATGTATTCTTTGGCCGTAGCAGTTAAATCAGTACTCTTGATAGCACTGTTGGACTGTGTGTTATCAAGCTAGACGTAGCCAGTGAGCAGAGTATCATCTCAGAGACTGAAGGGGAAAACTATGAATTGGAATGGGGGAGGAAATATAAGGAAAGAAAATGTCCAAAGTGTGACATACTGTTTCTGTCAGTGAGCTAACCGAGGAGACATTTTGTAAGGTTTTCACCCTTCTGATGCTTTTATGGTTTGAAATGTGAGGGTGTCACTATGTGATATGTCGTCTTTGGCAGAAAAGCTGGCTTGAAAGTTCCCAAGATCCATGACCAATTTACTGCCTCCTCAGGTGTGTTAGTAAATGCTTATGGTTCTGTGCGCCAAACTGGGTAACTTGGATGGTCTGGAGTCAAAATAACCATTCAGATCTATTCAGTACTAAAAATCAAACCTTTTGGAAGATGGGGTAATGTAAGGTACAAGATGTGAGCTTTGCTGCTGAAACACAATATAGTATCTAGCAACAAGAGAGTTGTGCAATCTTCCACTTGCATAATTCCACTTGTGCAGCTGTGTTCCCAGTCTTTGACAGGACTAACCCCATGCATCCTGATATTAACGGACTTATTCCCATCATGTAGTAAGAGTAAGAGTAAGGTCTGTATATAGGGAAAATATATTTACTATAACCAATTTGTACTTGGTGGGTAAGGAATTATCTCCAATAAAAAGGTTTCTTCCTGTTGATTCATCTTATGTCAGGTTGCTGTTAATTTCATAGAATCAAAACAATTTGTTGTTTATTTCTACATGTAGCAAAAAAAAAAAAAATCCAGTAGATACTTGCTGTTTCACTAACTTAGATTTCAACTCCTTTGTTTTCTTACAAAACAAAGTGCATGTTCAGCGTGGTACAGAATGATATTTAAATGCTGTGGGAGAAGGGAGCTTTGAATTTCCAAAATATTCTGGACTGTTACTATAGGTAGTCTAATAATCCAGTGTTTAGAGTAAACCTAATATGGCTGTCCCCCTATACAGTTTGTGTTTGTTTAAGTTATGCTTACTTAATTTATTGTAAAGTAGAACACTGTTGTTAATGCTTGTTAATTAAGTGTAGCACATTACTGCTGGCACTTGTTACGTTTCATAGTGTAGTAGGTGCGGGTAGTGTTTTCTGGATCTACAAGAAGGAAGTGATTGACATCAAGTAACCTAAAACTAAGCGTGGACTCTGCAGCACCTTGTATAAAATCAGGCAGAAAAACATGAGGATCTTCAGAACTGTGCAGCAGTCGAGATAAAGAATGAAGAATAACGCCACTGCAAGAATTTTTAAAAATGCATTAGAGAGATTTCCCTTGCAATATTTTAATGTTCTTATTAATTTCTTGATCATTGCATTTAAATATTTTAGTGCAATTTTTTTTAGTTTCTTTTTCATGTTCCTAATCCTTTCAAGATCAGGTGCTGGGCAATGGGGATAATTTGAGATTAGTGGTGCACTGCTAGTGTTAATGCATCGAGTTATAATGAGGTGTGCTGGTTTTGGCTGGGAAGCTAGTATGGCTATGTTTTGGATTTGTGCTGTGTTGATAATACAGGGATATTCATATGATGTCATGCTCAGCATATAAAGCTGGGGGAAGAAGAAGAAG
>NW_008795017.1:7839905-7863750 GCF_000699145.1 Aptenodytes forsteri
CCTTTGTCTCTTTGGCTGTTTTGGTGTCCAAATGATACTCCTGCCAGTCCCTGTTGTGGGGACTCAGACTTGAGTCTCTCTCCTCCCCCTGTCTGTGTACTACTGTGATGCTTCGAGGAACTTAATATCCTTGGTACCTCTAACACTGCGTCAGAGGTAGCTTAAGCAAGCAAAGTGATTCACAAGTTACTGAGTTGCACCAATAAGTAACTCAAGAATTATTTACATTCTTTGCACTGTGCCATGTAAAAGCTGTAATGAGCGTAAAACAAATTGTTGGGATCACTGTTTAGAGCAATAAAAGCTGACAATATTATTAAATAAAAAGTACAATTTTCTAGTAGCACTTACAGAAATCCAGACCAAAATTCTGAAATGCCACTCTGGCTTTTGGGTACCCAGTTTGCACAACTCCAAAGAGACATGAACTGTCAGTCTTGCATTTTGAAAATGCACACTTACTAGATAGATACCTCAGCTCTGCACATCCAAAAATGGTTGTTATAAAACAATGGGAACTGCCAATAATCCTGATCCTATACTGTGCATTACCTGCACATAATACTCTAATGTGGAAAAAAACAACTAAAAAAAAAATGTTTTCTGGTACATTTTATTTATTTCACTGATAGGCGAAATTTGTCATCCCTTTTGCTTATAACTGTTTTCAGCTTTGACTCTTCACTTAAGTAGATGATAGTTTCCTGTGCCTATTTATTCACCTATTCTAAGATGTGATTTTTGGTTGGGATCATTAATATAATGTAAAGACTGGAACAAAGGTATTCCCCTAACCAAATTCATCCTTTCAACCTGTTTTTCTAAGGCATGTGTTCTAATAATTATGGTTTTGCTCCTGAAGATATACTTGTTCACTTAGCAACAGTCCATTATTATTAAACATCTACCAAAAAGGTAATTGAGTTACTTGTGTTTTCTTATCTTTTCCCTTTTCCTTTTTTCTTCACTGATCACCTTAAAAAATGGTAGAAAGTGTTACTTCTTTTAACTCAAATGGTCAAGCAAAATATGCAGTCTTCCAAGAGAAGCAGCTGATAACAAAATCAGGCACTGTTCTTCATTTACAGAAAACACATCCCTTTTCCACAACAAAATTAATGCCAAAGTAGCAGAGAGACGACTTCTTGGCTTACAAGCCAACCCCTTGCCAAAAGCTTTCCTTTCTCATTTTTTTCTCAAGACCGCACTATAAGAGCTTTCTCTCTGCGCCCCAGCTCTTACAATGTTTCACTGCAAACCACGCGACTGAAATCAGATGGTCCAAATGGAAGATGGTGACTGTGTTTCCTTAGGAGACCAGTTGAAATCAAGTACTTTTTCAGTCCTGGGCAGAAAGTGTTGATGCTTCCTAAGGCTGAGTATGAGCTCCCTAAGGAAAACTGACACCTCTTCTTTCCAGCTTAAACTCTGTCCTGGTGCTGTGTCACAGTCACTTCAAGCTGAGTTGAAACCAGGCTGCTCCGGAGAGCCCTTTCTTCCCCCTGCTGCCTTCCTTGCATTGGGTCTACAGACTTTTCTTTTGGTGTGTGTTCTCAGTTAGAGCTGCCAATCACCTCACTGCACAATGAAACTGAGCTGATGATGGCTTCCTGCTCTGCAAGTTAATTTGCTTTTTTTTAAAAATGTTTGGGTGTAGGGATTATTTTGAAGACAGCTATGTTGTGGGACTATTTTTTTTTTCAGTTTTCAGGTCTTCAGTTTGGCACTAGGAAGAAGTCAGCTGAGCGAGTTACCTTCTCTGCGGTTTCAGAAAGGGCTACAGACCTTATTTAGCTTCCTCTGAACAATGTGGAAATACCCATGAGACTGATGTATTGGAAGACCATTGACTTCAAGGGAAGCTGGATTGTGCTCTATATTATCATAATTGGCAAAGTTTGGGCAAAATTCTGATCTCTGTTGAATAGCCATAAATTTGAGAGCATCCCCTTTTATTTCAGTAATTACTCTGGTAGTGGAAGTGAGAGGCTGGGTTAAAGACGAGCCAGTCTCCAGCGCTGCGTATCTCATTGAACACTGAAATCACTGGCTGCTGATACCTGATGGTGCCTCTCCCCAGGCCCTCGCTCTTCCTCCCTCAGAGTGAGCAAGTGGCCTCAGCATGAATTTTGGTGCATCCGACACAGAATACAGCCTAAATACAGCTGTTCTCCAGTTCCTTGAGTAATGCATTTTATCCCTGAGGTAGGTGTTTAGCCTGCGTATCTCATTGAACACTGAAATCACTGGCTGCTGATACCTGATGGTGCCTCTCCCCAGGCCCTCGCTCTTCCTCCCTCAGAGTGAGCAAGTGGCCTCAGCATGAATTTTGGTGCATCCGACACAGAATACAGCCTAAATACAGCTGTTCTCCAGTTCCTTGAGTAATGCATTTTATCCCTGAGGTAGGTGTTTAGCTTCAAGGCGACATCATCTGAGGAAGATCTCAGGGTCCATTTAGTTTTACCACGTCTGTGTGCGTGTATGATCTGGATATAGTTTGTTTTTAAAATTCCAGTACTGTACCATCGTTATGTATTTACCTCAGGACAACTAATGTGCATTCATTACATGAGTAATGAAGTGAAGACATGTCCAGAGCTGTGTGACCTTTCATGTATTGTTTGTCCAGAAAGTTAGTGTCATCCCAGCACAGTTGTGTTTTCCACCTGATTTTCTGCCTGTGACTGCTGGATAGAAGAGAAAGGTGACTCAGCTTTGCTCTTGTTCTTTTATGCTAAATAAAAGGGCTAAGCTCTGTTTTCTGGCCCTTGCTTTTGTTTTACTGACTGTCCTTTCACACCTGCTCTTTTACCCCATCCTTTCATTTCTTCTCGCTCTCCTTCTTTCTGGATGATCTCTCTGTTCCTCCAGTGACAGTTCAGTGGTGCAGGAGGCAGGCAGCCACAGCTCTCCTGCAAGGCTCTGTCTGCAGTCGCGGGCTCGGATGTGTGCCGGGTGCAGCACAGGGGCAGCAGGAACATTTTGGGGGGCTGTCACAGCTGCAGAGCTGCAGGTGGTTTTCCTGCCTCTGGGCTGGAGCTCGCAACCACTTGATCCTGCCTTTCCCTGGGCTTCACCCAGCTCCTGAGGGATCTGTGAGCAGAGGCCTCACCCGAAATCATGAGATAATGACATTTCTCTGAAAGGAAACACAGTCACCATCTTCCGTTTGGACCATCTGATTTCAGTCGCGTGGTTTGCAATGAAACATTGTAAGAGCTGGGGCATGAAACTATAAATAACATTTACAATTTCTTTTTCTTCATTTGTATTTAACAAACATATTTATTACATAAACTCTTGCTACTTTCCAGCAGTAATTCTACAGCTATGTTTGCAGTAGCAGCTCCCCTGTTACATTACTGCAATTATAATAAATTATTGAAGCATAAGCCTAAATATATACCCAGCCTACTCTTTCAATTTTAATTCCAATTTAAATATTTTATATAGTTTTCCTATAGATTCTTCATTGATGGCTAGTAATTGCACCATCACAGAAAATATAGTTTTGTCTTGAAAGATGCTTTTGGAAGTTGTACCAGGGCTGTTAATTATTCAAGGCAAAGAAACAAGTTAGGATTGTCTGCCTTCAATATGTCAACAGGATAAAAGAGAAACAGTGTTTGTATCAAGAAGGGTATACTAAGCCCAGTCATAAATTGATACTGTAAAGAGGGAAAAGCTAGAAGCATGCCTGAGACACGTTATGAATATCTGGTCTTCAACGTAGAGATGAACTTCTGCAGTTAGAGCTATTTTATTGACTGGTTGAATTCTAAGTTGGAATAGTAATAGAAAAATAATTGGTGTCACCCATGTTCCCAGCCCTATCCCCTACCCTTCCCAGTTTTCTGATCAAACAATATTTCTGCTTTCCTTTGATATGTCTTGTCCTTTGCTGTAATTTTTAATGACAACATTAGTCATAGCTCTAATTTGCTAATCGTATGGTGAAGGGCAGCGATAGTGATGTACCAGCAGATTATGTAAATCAAAGAGAAGTTATTTTTGTGTCAATATGGTTTTCCTTTTTTTTTTTTACTTTTTGATTTTTTGTTTTGTTTTGTTTTGTTTTTTTAAGAACCTGTACCTGCTGAGTAACACATTTCGTTAGCAGTTATCCAGCATGGGGGGTCCATTTCCATTGTAGGCTTCAGATGGGAAATGGCAGGTCTCTGCTTGTCTCTTCTCCTCCAGCTTCTTTTGTTCTACTAGCAGCAAACTCCCAGTAAGTTTGAAAAAGAAAAATAATCTGTTTTTTTGAACTGCCTTGTACTGAACTATAGAATTAAACTTTATATGAAAATAATAATTAAAACATGTAATGGGAAACATAATTTCTATGAAGACATGAATTCTGAAAGTTGTCATGAATTTTCTAGACATAGCCTAATGGAGAGAAAGAATAATTTTGCTTAAATTCCGATCTCTGTCACAGGAATGATACATCATAATAATACGAGTTTTCTTTTTAATTCACTAACGTTTGGTGTATAAATTAATGTTGGGCAACTAACAAAAATAAGAATTATAATACCCATCTTCAAGGAAAACTGCGTACAACAGTTAGGCATGTATTGAGGTATGCATGGCTATGATACATCATTATCTGACAACTAAATTGCTATTTTAATAAGTGGTTACTTAATTTCATACATGAAACTATTTTTAGTTGAACTGCTTGTTAGTCTCAGGACTCTTCATTTTACAAAGCCTTCTTTACAAAATGATAAGGAAGCGACCAGGTAGTGTGGGAAACAGCTTTGCAGTTTGGTGAAACTTCAAAACTTTTCTTATTCCACAACTTTTTGAATATGAGAGAGGGGATACGGGATTAGAGTGCTCCAGCAGGGAACCTGGACTGAAAAAGAACCAGACTCCTGACTTGGGTCTTTTTAAGGGACTTGGATTTCCGTGGCTGTTATAACCACTAGGCTATTCTCTTTCCTGTCTCTCTCTCTCATTTTGATCAGAAATTCTGTCCTGGAGCAAAGAAACCTTTCTCAATGAAAGTTTCATCTGAAATAGTACACTTCTGTGAAAAGTTGCAATTTCAATACATTGGCATTTTTGGCAGAGTTGAGTAGCGCTGCCCATGATTACATATATATAAAATCAAGTATCCAGTGCAGTAAGTAGCTGAGTAATCACATAGTTGTTAGCTAAGACTTTATTTTATTATATTTTGATGTATTACTTCTTAATAAATTGGAACTTATAAGTGATGTATTGCTTAATAAAACTCAAACCTGAAATTCAACACATTTATGGGAAACAGGCTATGGGTAATCCTCAAGCTAAAGCTACTTAAATGTGTGCTGTACTAGATCTACCTTATTTTCCCACAGAAAGTTACTCCCCCCACCCGAGTTGTATTAGGGGTGAGTTAAAGAGGAAAAAATTCTATGACAAATGCAGCTAGCAACACTGTGATGGCAGTGTAAGTTTTGTTCCTTTTCCATTAACACTCTGTATACACTGGTCCTTTAATGTTCCATTCCAAAATTGGATAGTACATTTCCTGGGAGGATTTTTATGCTCATTAATCATAACGTTGACCTTAACAACCAAAGGTGTCCAGTCATTTGTTTATAGACAAACTCACAAAAGTATTACAATGCTTAACTCTGAAAGCTAAATCTCAGCTAGTCTGATACGTAAAACCCAAGACAAAGTGGTTAACATGACATTAAGAAAAGGCTTTGATGGAATCAAAGGGAAGTGTTTTCAGCTCATTAAGGTACGTACTTTTGTTGCAATGATGATGGCAGAATCAAACTGTATCTTTTGTTCATTAATAGTTATTTGTAATAAACCCTTTAATCCTAGAAAATAGCTTTTAAAATTATTTTGATGAGGGATGAAATAAAAACTAAGCAGATGCTGCTCTTTCTCTACATGTACATATCCTAGTTCAGAGGACGCTCAGGCCAATACTGCAGGAGGCTTTTTGAAAAATAGATGCTCAGAGACTCAATCTGGCTGCAGTATTATGCCAAAAAGAAATGTAATACACTCCATTTTTGTTTTAACCCTTCTCTTTGTCTTTTATTTTCACTATAAAATATCAGTCTTGCACAAGCAAATTACACAGGGAAATGCCGTACCAATACCATCTGCTTAAAGACATACTGCATATTACTTTAAAAAAGCACATACAAATGGAGTCAACTTTTTGAAGGAAAGAGCTTTTCCCCTCTCATTGCACATTTCTTTCATCGTTACTGTGATTTCTGTGCAAGGACTGGACCTGCAAGAGAACTGCACCTTGATATAAATAGAACTTTTTAGTTCATCATCAAGAGGAACGGAGATCACTGTGAAAATAAGTGAATGCTTAAGTGGGCTTACATTTCAGCATTCATGGATCCTAAAAGTAATCCCCAGGGCAATGACCTTTGCCTAATAATTGTATAGCTCTACAGTTTGCTTAATCTTTTAAGTGCGTTATAATAAATAGGTGCATACACTGCAGTCACAAGCATAGTAATCATCAACAGCAAAAACACATTTCTCACAGCTTTCCTTAAAGTACCATTCACCTTTTTCCCTCAGACCCCCCAAAAAAGCACTCACCCATCTCCACTAATTCCCTTAAACACAGAAGCCGTCAACTGAGAGCCCTGGCTGTGAACTCTGCTAAAAGTTTCCTCGTGCCCCAGTTGCAATGGGTGATAGCCCTCCGCAGGCTTCCAAGGGAAATGTGATCATTTCTTGCCCATCCTTGTGTTCTCAGCACCATCCAATTAACAGTGGACCCCGACCAGCAAGGACATCCAGCAGTGAATATTATTGCTAACCCAACTGAGCACCTGCTGGTAAGGTTTCCCTGTTTCCCTCTGCACTCTAAATGCTCTCATTGTTTATTCATAGAGCCAAAGATTAAAGCCAGAAAGGACCACTGTGATCATCTAACCTCTAATCAGAAACTTTTCCTATTTTTCAACCTTCTCATTCGCTTGCCAATATTAGATGTGGATGCAGAATGCAGTTTACAGAGACCCATTTAATTTTCCACGATACTTCAGTCTTCTGGGCTTGTTCAGGTAACCTGGTTTCTTGTTCAGCTGTCTCTGTAGCAGATTTTGCAGGACTGGTCTCTGCCATTCAGTCCAGTTTTGAGCTCTGTCTTGGAGCACTACCTCAGCTCTATCTCAGAGGTCCCAATGTGACAACTCAGCTCTTTAAGAGATGTAGAGATCCTGGTACCAGAACTCAGAATCAACCAACTCCACTGACATTTGTGTAAATTGTTCAGGCTTACATCTGAAAACTTACAAAAACTGGCATCTTGAGTTTTTCAGACAGCTTTTGTCCTCTCTCTCCTCCTTTCCTTTTTGGCTGTGTTTTTTTCCAACAGAACAATATCACTGTCAGTGTCAAAAGTGAAATGTATTTCAGAGGAGTCTGGGTTTTCCTAGTAGTAGGTGTCCAGAGTGGCTCAAGAGACAAAGCTTGAGGAGGAGACCAGTGACGAACAATTACACGGGTTCAAAACGTTCCTAGAAACACAAAGCACTCTGCACACCCCAGGCTGGCATATCTTTGTTCTTAGCTTGGCTAATTAGGGCTGGAACAATGTTCTTTTAACACACATCTGGTTCCTTGATGTGAACTGGATTGTATCTGGATGATTCTGAAACTGGACAGAGTGGAAATGTGACCATTGGCAGCCCTTTGTGTAGACTGAACTTTATTGTATACTTAATTCTGGTAGGTCAAAGCCTATCTTGAAGAATTCTGTATATCTATATAGATAGATGTGTGTTACTGATCTGAGTATGGCATCTTAAATAAAAAATACAGAATATCCTTCATGCCTGATTTTTAATTGTGAGTCGAGGTAACTGAACGATAGAGAAATCTTAGCTGTTGATAGCGTACTAGTATGTTTTACTGTCCATGACAAGCTCAGACAAACACTGAGCTGAAACAAGTTCAGGACTCATGAAAACAGGTCTTTACAGAGACAGCCCACGGAGGTCTACGGTGGAACAGATATCCACCCTGCAGACCGTGGAGCACCCCACACCAGAGCAGATGGATATGCCCTGAAGGAAGCTGCAGCCCATGGAGAGCCCGCACTGAGCAGGCTTTTGGCAGGAACTGCAGCCCGTGGAGAGGAGCCCACACAGGAGTAGGTTTTCTGGCAGGAGCTGCGGCCCTGGGGGACCCACACTGGAGCAGTCCATTCCTGAGGGATTGTGCCCAATGGAAAGGACCCACACTGAAGCAGTTCTTGAAGAACTGCAGCCTGTGGAAAGGACCCATGTTGGAGAAGTTCGTGAAGGACTGTCTCCCATGGGAGGAACCCTACACTGGAGCAAAGGAAGAGTGCAAGGAGGAAGAAGCATCAGAGGCAAGTGTTATGAACTGACCACAATCCCCATTCCCCATCCCTCTGCACTACTCAGTGGGAGGAGGTAGTAGAGTTATCAGTGAAGAAGAGCCTGTTGAGGGGGGAGTGACAGAGCGGTTTGGTGGGTACCTGGAGGCCAGCCAAGGTCAACCCAACACAACCAAAAAGCTGTTTTGAATGTAAATAGAACTACATTAGCAAAGTCGTGTTTGGTACCAAAGTGGCAAAGCTATCTTCCTTTACCAAAACACGCCAATAGTCTAGTTTCACTGCTCTCTTTAAGGCTACAGGTCCAGGTGGTATAGCTTCAGGGATGCAACTCTTACTGACACAGCAATGCCACAGAAGTCAGGCCTTAGTAAGCAACAGTGTCTGCTAAACTCACGGCTCTCACTGATTCTTTGAATCTCCTGGAAGAAGTTTGCCTAGTGATTAGCATATATAACTGGGAGTCAGGTTACCTAGGGCCTTTATTTCTAGCTAGGGCACTGGCTTGCTGGGTGACCTTTAGTGAGACATCTCAGGTTATTCTGCTTCTTTTCTCTGCTGTACAACAGAAAAAAATATTTCAGTAGGGATGTGAAACAATTCATTAATATTTGTAAAGCATTTGCTGATCTGTAGAATAAAGGTGTTCCACCTATGAATAATTCTTATCCTTGCCTTATATTAGTAGTTCCTTATTCTTGCCTTTATAATAAAAATGGAGATAAAACAAAATACTACAGCAAGTGATAGTGAAAAATACCTTGGTTCTTGCCCAATGCTATATATGCAATTTGTATGTATGTACTAAAACGACGAAAAACCTTAAGAGGAGGATGCTACTTTTCTCCCTCAGTTGATTTTCAAAATATGTTTTAAAGCTGTAACATAAAGGGATTATGTTTAATATCCTACCATACCTTATCACAGAAATAAACACACTAAGGCTAATTGAAGCATATCAGCAATTTATGAGAGTATCAAATATGAGGCTTCCCTATATCAATTGCTCTCAGAATATTCAAGCAGAATTTTCATTTCAGCAACTATCTAATAATATATGCTTTTTCTTTTTTACTGTATCCCAGTGTATGGATATTTTATTTGGTGCCTTGGTAGTTTCACCAAGACTATGTATTATGCTTTCACATATTGTTAAAAATGAGGTCCAACCGGGAAGCAGGTAAACATTCTAATGACATCCTATTTTGAAGCCAAGACATCTTTAAATCTTTTCTCACACTCAAATATTTTTTGCTTTTTATGAGCAGGTACTTGAGGTGTAACCCAAAGTTGTTACCCTTCTGCCACTTGAGAGTCAGAGGCTGAATCCATCTGAGTCTGAGATTGCTTCTTTACTTCAGCAAGTCCTGAAGAATGACTTGTCTGCAAAAATGTTTTCCCCCTGCCATCATTTATTCTAGTTACAATGCTATTTCTTTTCTCTCTACAGATCTCACCTTGCTTATGTATGTATGTAGTGGATCTTTTCGTCATCAGCAGACGGATGGCACACAAACTGAGAAAGATAGCTGCTGTGGATAGCATTTGCAGAATTAAGCAGAGGAGTATCAAGTACCTTTGATTAGCCACAAAGAGAACTTACAAGTGGTAAAGGGGTAATCCAAGACATTTATTTCCTACCTCTTGTTGCTGTCTCCAGGAACAATGAATAGAAAAATTAGTGTATTAGCACTTGAACTATTTTGTAAGTCAGACACATCAAAAAGCTTATTCTTACGTACTCGTGGATAACCTGTGTGCAGTGTACTGTGGCATTGAATTCAAGAGGGAGAATGTAGGACCTTGGAAAAATCTTAGGAGCTTCTTTTATATATAAGATGGAAATTCACATGCTTTATTTAAAATTTTTGTAGTAAAATATGCAGGTACATGTTCATCCATTAGGCAAAATGCTCTGACTGCCAAGCAGCATCAGTATTTAATTTTAAACTGTCATTATAACACTAGTAAAAGAAGTTTGTAAAAACTGGTTTAAAGATGAGACTTCAGTAAATATACGGCCTTTCTGTCTGTGCTTTTCTAGTCTGAGTTTCTCGTGGTGCATTTATATTCATATGTCTATCACATTGTTAATGAGTTTTCTTCTATAAATTGACCCTGACTGTAAAATATAGCTTAAATGTAGTGTGGCTTTGAGACCACAGAGATTATTAAAATATTGAAGTATATACATTGAATCATATGAAGACCTTTCTTGTTGATATTTCAAGACTAAATACTTTTTTTGAAAAGGTGACCTTTAATGAACAAACTTATGGCCCAAGATGTCCTCATACAAAGCTCCCTCTGGATCTTATTTTTCACTGGCTTGCATCTTCTAGTCATTTACACATCTGCAAAATGGATTTAAAATAACACCACTTAACCTAGTAGCCTTTGACACTCACTTTACTTAAATACAGATGAGTGTTTAAGGTGCAAAACAGAGGAAAACTGCATCCATTGTCTTCTCTGTAAAATATAAACATGAGATGGTGGCAGAAATTAGTATATTCTGGGTGTAACAAGCAAGCTCAATTCTTGGCAGGAAAAGTTTATAAAAAAAAGCAGGCTCCTTTTACAACTGTAAAAAAGAATGTATCTGGCTAAGTGTTTATGTACTCAAAAGAAACACACACATACAGCACTGGAGATTCTTGAAAAAATATCCGTATGCCTGACTGTAGTTGGTCACAATGCCTTTATTAGGATTTTACCCTAGGTCTTTTTGTTTTTTCCTACTGATTGTCACTCCAATACAAAACCTGTAAATTAATTCTTTAATTGCACATTAGTCTGTGCAATAAATGAACAGAAAATCAGTGTCAGTTATAAGTATTTCTGTCAGTGAGAGAAAATTCTTAATTATATTTAAAGGCTTACACACACACATACACACATTCTGGTTTTTTACCTTACAAGTCTCAGTAAACTACTCAGCTACTAAGCACCATATAAGTTGCTTGAGATATTGTGACCAGATGGTTCACAGGGCTAGTAATGGATTATAGTGCTTTCTAGCTCCAGATTGCCAGTTCAAATCTGGGTCAGGTTGACACTGTCTGAAAATTATTACTGTTTGGTGGCTTATGTGAAATGAGTTGGAGACCTCAATATAGTTCCTAAAGGCTGGGTTAATATAACACAAATGTCACCAGATGATTGTCGGTTTCAGGGCTCAGGCTGAAGCACACTGAATTCAGTGGAAAAACTTCCATTGATTTCAGTGGGTATTCAATTAGGTCTTAATTATGGAGAATTTCCTTTGTTCTCTCAGAAATGGTTATTTACAAGGGGGTGAAGGATGCCCATGAACTGCTCCTGGGAGACGTGTACCACTGCCAGCTAGGATAAAGCAGAAAGAGATACTTATCTGTCCTTGTACTTCACGGAGCATGCGGATATCAGGATGGGCCAATTCTTGACTAAAATGCACTAATCTTCCTGAATTTAGGTAAGAGTGGGCTTATTCTGGCAAAGAGGGGTAGAGAGTCAAGATCTCTGAAAGTTCAGAATAACACTTTCTTGTTAGGCTCAGTTCTGGTCAACAGGTCAGATAAATGGCTCCTAAGTTTATCACAGATCACCTGCTCTCACCTAAGGATAATTTTGGTTTTGTTTGAACAGCAGACCTCCTCTGAACTCCACAGATGATGTCCTGGCTTCAGTCTGAGGCGTGTTTTGTCACCATCCAGGCTCCATTAGTGCAGCAATGAATGAGGAGTGACTTGATCCTCGGGTATAAGTGCCATCACAGAGAAGAAATATTAGATATTAAAGGCTCTGTAGTTTAACTGACTGGAAATTTAAACCAGACAAGTTAAAGTGGGAAATGAGGCACAGTATTATCGCAGTGGCTGATTAACCAGTGGATCAAACCAGTAGCAAAACTGGAGGAATTGCCATTTCTATCTTCACATCAAGTTTAGAGACATGTCTGGAAGATATGTATTAATCAGTTGTGTCACTGGACTGTGTCCAATAACACTGTTTGCACTGTGATAGTGATGTAGTATTATTGCCAAGGGACCCAAACAAAGAGATAAAACTGAGCTGCTAGTCTAGTGAACTACATGTATTTACCCCTGCTTTCTGCTGTCTTTCGAGCTTGGTTCCTAGTCCTACTACAACAGCACTCAAGTACAACTGTGACTGCATACTTTCTGTACCCCATAAGTTAAATGAATTCAAATTTCAAAGCCAGCTTTTGGCTGTATACCTGAGAACTCGATGTCTAACTAACTTGATATCCTTCTGTGATAAGGTCGCCTGAAGTGAAGGCAGTGAATGTAGTTTTTCTGCATTTTAGTAAGGTTTTTGATACCGTCCCTCACAGTATCCTTTTGAACAAGTTGTCCAACTGTGAGATGAGTGGGTTCACGGTGCACTGGGTGAAGAACTGGCTGAAAGGCAGAGCTCAAAGGGTAGTAGTGAATGGGGCTACATCTGGCTGGTCACCAGCAGTGTTCCTCAGGGCTCAATTCTAGGGCCAGTTCTGTTCAATATTTTTATCAATGATCTAGATGCAGAAGTTGAATGCATTAGCAAGGTTGCTGGCGGTAGCAAACTGGGAGGTGCTGTTGACTCTCTTGAGGGACAAGAGGCCTTGCAGAGGGATCTAGATAGATTGGAGAATTGGGCAATGATTAATGGGATGAAATTTAACAAGAACAAATGCTGGATTCTGCACCTGGGATGGAGTAATGCCAGGCACAAGTATAAACTGGGAGAAGAGTGGCTGGAGAGCAGCCCTGCAGAAAGGGATGTGGGGGTGCTGCTTGACAGCAGGCTCAATACGAGCCAGCAGTGTGCCCTGGCAGCCAAGAGGGCAAACCGCATCCTGGGGTGCATCAAACACACCATAATCAGCCAGTCAAGAGAGGTGATTATCCTGCTGTATTCAGTGTTGGTGCAGCCTCACCTTGAGTACTGCGTGCAGTTCTGGGCCCCACAATTTAAGAAGGATATTAAAGTCCTTGAATGTGTCCAGAGGAGGGCAACAAAGCTGGTGAAAGGTCTGGAAGGAATGTCCTATGAGGAGCAGCTAGGGACCCTGGACTTGTCTCGTTTGGAGAAAAGGAGGCTGAGGGGTGACCTTATTGCTCTCTACAGTTTCCTGAGGAGGGGAAGTGGAGAGGGAGGTGCTGATCTCTTCTCCCTGGTATCCAGTGATAGGACGCGTGGGAATGGTCCGAAGCTGTTCCAGAGGAGGTTCAGACTGGACATTAGGAAGCATTTCTTTAAGAGGCATTGACAAGGCCCTTAATAACATGCTTCAACTTTTGGTCAGCCCTGAAGTAGTCAGGCAGTTGGACTAGATTGTTGTAGGTCTCTTCCAGCTGGAACTATTCTATTCTATTCTATTCTATTCTATTCCGTTCCGTTCCGTTCCGTTCCATTCTGTTCTATCCCATCCTATTCTATTCAATAAAACTATTATTTGTTTTAAAAAAATCTCTTTTGTTTCTCCCTTATCAAAACATTTATGGCTTTATATTTAGTCAGAGGCTGGTGACTTGGGGATTTTACATTCTATGTACATACTCTAAAGTTGCAGGTTTGTTACTGAATTGCTGTATTTTAGAATCCCTCATTTGTTGGCCTGTATACCATTTAGTTTAGAGAAAAATAACTACCCTGACCCATTTTTGTTGATAATCAGTAATAATTGATACTTTAAGGATGCTCCTCCCCAGTAGGAGACCAAAGAAACCAGATTTTGGCACTGGGACATGAACAGAAACAGAGAGGAGAGAAGAGACAAAAATATTTTCATAGTAGAAGAGGAAGTATGTGTGTTCAATTTAGTCTTGAGATCAAGAGCAAGATAATCTACAAAGACAGTTTGTATGGAGGGAAAAACCTAAAGGAAAGAAATTAATGAAAATTTATTATTTTTGTCCAGGCCTTTACTCTCTTAAGTAGGAAAGTAGAAGTGTTTAAAATGGAGAACTTATTGTTATATTATGTCGTATGTGCATGAAGAGATAAAATCACAAACGAGAAAAGTCACATCTTCATTGGGATGCTGTCAAGCAGGTGAAGTGGTGTGAGAGGCAGTTCCAATTTCGACACCTAACATTTGGATGAAGGATGATATTCCTATTACCAGAAGACATATCAAACATCAGGTCTGCACTTGAGCTGTGATATAAACTTAGATATGGATTAAAACCTGCTTGCATTTTTAATTTTGTGTTTATTTAGCAATAAATTACTTTAATGATAAGATTATTATGTCTTTTTTATTAAACATAACTAGGTTTTAATGAAGACATAATTTAGATCACTTCAGCTGCCTTCTTTGCATGTTTATAAGCATAGTGTTAACCATCGAAAAGTTTAGGATGGCTGAAATGTGTATAAAAGGAATCTGTAAGGGATGTTCAGATTTACACATAAACTCAGAGAAGTCTGTTGTTCAGATTCCTTAGATATTTCAGTATCATGTATTTAACTTCAGATGTAAATTTATTATGTTTGTAGGTATATATATAAAGTATTCAATATGAAATGACATTTTCTTTGGAAAGCAATTACCTCCTCATTTAGCCATACAATTTAGAATAGATTTACATAAGAAAATAATTTAAATGTGAAATTGTTTTCTGAAATACCACAAAAAAACTTTCCCTTTGCGTTAATTATCTTTTCTGCAGTACTTTCCCCCCTCCCCCCTTCAACTGTCTCAGTAACTTTTAAATTCATTTAATTGGCAGGTGTGATGGCTGAGAACACAGAATCTGTATTGAATGATCACAAATCCTGGATGCTTCACTCGAAGATATACCTTTTTCCATATGTCTGTCTCGTTTGTGATTACATGATCAACAGTTGCCAAAGATTTAATTGCTTATTGAGAGACACTAAAATTCTTGGTGATTGCATGGATTTATACTCTGTTTTTTGTAATATGCCTGACCTGAAAAGAAGCAGAAGAAGAGACTTCATAATGTCATCTTCTCTAAGGTGAACCAATGTACCAACCAGGAATGATTGCCAATACAAAGCTACGTAATAGATTAGTTTGGCTCAGAAAATCACTATAGCTGGGTGGTAAGGATAATGTTACACTGCAGTAGAAGTTTTTGCTTATATCATGAGAAACACAGAATAGCCTAATAATTTACAGACATATACTGGGGGGGGTGTTAATTTTTTTTTCATTTACTGAGGTTTGTTTCTAATTATTGATCCAACTTATCTGACCGTATGTCTCCTTTGCCTACCTGTCTGTCCATTTATTTTATCTGATTTTTTCCATTGCTTTTTGTAGAATTGCTCTGAATATGGAATCATGGTTAGACCTATGGTAAATAACCATATGTGTGGGTAATTTAAAGCAGGCAGCTCACATGAATTAAAGAATAACCTACCTTGGCCATATATTTTAGCTATGTTCATGTATGTTCATGCAGACAGTCAAAATCTGATCATATAATAACTTCCATCAGACTCAAAGTGAAACCTCTTTGAGCATCAAGTAAGCATAAGCACAAGCAAAATGAGAAGCTAACCTGAGACAGTAGCAGTCTGACACAGGATCAGTACTCTGGATAATAATGAAGTGAGAACTTGCTCTCCATTCTGTGTAGTAGTAGCTGTCTATCTTCTTTACGCAAAGTGTGCACAGAACAAAAGAAGAGAAGCTCAAAATTCTTTTTTTTCCTCATGGAAGGACAAATAGAAAGACAGTGCCTCATGGACATCTCCATGAAGACAGTACAACTTCTGCAAACATTGTTTTACTGTCATTACACCCAGTCTGGGCTTTCTGCTTCCTTTTTAGACACCAGCCTGTATTAGAAGTGAATTATATTTCAGGTGTTTCATTAATGCTATACTTCACAATTTTGTGTGAAAAACTACCTGTACGCAGATGTTAGCATTCCGTAAAAATTCAGACATATTCAAAATTTAAAGTATTCTAAATTCAGGCAAAGAAAAATTAATGGCAGAAAGTCTTAATCTGTAGAATAGTCCCTCATCTAATATAGCCTTATCTTATAAACGTTGATTCCCAGAAAAACAGGACCCACCACTGAATGAAAATGATCCTTCTAGCTTTGGTTCCTGTTTAAGGAAGATAAGAATTAGAAGAAAAATAGTTACATGAAGAGTGAAGACAGAAATTTGTAAACAGACAAGACAGCTTAGCATTGCTGCTACCTAAATGGTCATGGGAAAATCGCATGATATATCTACACAAAAATTTGTAGGTAAGCATTGGCTTTTTCTGCCAATCCTGAAAGTATCATGGGACTTTCTCTTTGAAAGCTCCTGTTTTTCAGAAGTCTTCTAGCATGTTGGAAGGATTACAGATGATGCTTGGACTATAGTTATGTTGTGACTTTTTAATAAGATGCAATGATTATTTTTATTCATATTTACTTGGTTTCTGTGCACTCCCTCCACCTGGTACCACATCAAACATACTCACTGAATAACTCCTTATCACCTTTGGTCTGAATAAATCTTTCTTCTTCTGTTGTAAACAAGGAGGCTCTGAAGTGAGTGTGTATGAAATGAATTAGGCTGAGATATCTTAACTGTTCACCTGTGCAAGTAGTCTCTTATGATCATATACCCAGGACAAATTGGCTTAGGACAGCTCTAGTAATGATCATTTGTGCTTGAAAATTTGCCTGTATTGTTAGGGTAGGACTTGAAAGACAGTAGTAGGATGCCCTGCTTTGAAGCAGAACCCCTGGGTTATTTTAGGCAAACATTTTCTTCTCAGTACCTCAGTTCCATCTCTGTAAAACAAAGATGGAAATATCAATCTGACCCACATAGGGTTGCACAAAGTCTCAGAGATGCTCAGGTCCTAGGATAACACGAGAGAAAACGAGTGGTCCTGGAAGTGTCCATAAAAGAGAAAGTGGATATCGTTTTAATATGAAAGCTCCACACTACCTAACTTCAGCAACCTTATTTAGATACCCAAATTAGATGCTAGAGCCTCTAGATGCTCTATCTAGCCAATGGAGAAGAAAGCTGCCTCTAAAGGCCAGTTCAGAACACAGCGTGAGTGAAGCTCACACCCTGAATTGCCAGCAGGAGAAGTTGTTGATTATACATAAAAACTGTTAAAATAACCTCCTAAGTTGTGGGCACTTTGCATGATATACCTCAATCTGCTACAAGTTACTATCTACCCTAGGGTTTTCCTACAATGTGGCTACTACACTAGTCTTCCCTCTTCCCCAAAGACTGCCTTATATTTGACACTTGCCAGAAATTTGTAAGGCTGTGCAAAAAACAGGTACATGTTAAACCTACAGACTTTTCACCAGCCATTTTGATTGGTCTCAAAATTTTACATTGCTTCAGTTGATAACATGAAAAATATTTAAACTAACCTAAACAAGATAAATATCAGGAAAACACAAGGAATCAGATAAAATGTTTTTCACACAGGAGCATTTGGGGGCTCCCTGCGTTCTATTATGTATTTTCTGAAGTGTGGTATCTAAATTTCTTGCACTTGTTCAGTGTTTTCAGGAGGCTCTTGGTGATACGTGAGGGATTTCTGTGCATAGCTAATATGAACACTGAAGGAAGAATAGAGCCCTTCAGTTCCCTCCTGTCTGTGTAAATCTTCAGATGTTCTGAGCTGCCTTTTGATACTCTTCAGAAGCGTAGCTGGAGCATGGTTGAGAATTTAAGTGTGATAATCCCATGTTGCTAGTAATATTATAAGTAATATTACATGTCAAAAGATAACAAAAGAAAGACTGTCTTTTTTTTTTTCCCCCTTTTCCAGGCAAAGAAATAGAGAGTTATTCAAGTTATTCAAAGCAGTAGCATATTTCACAGGTTGTGGTAGAAATCTGACTAATATCAGTGCTTTTCTTTTTTTTTTTTTTAAATGCAGTCAGACTTAGCTGATTTGTACTTATTTTGTACATATGTCTGGGCAACCAAAGGAAGTAAGTGCTAACCAATCTCATAACATGTGCCTTGACAGAAAATATTATAGGTCACAGAATCCAAAGCTACTGACCACCCACTGTGTTGCATTTATTATTAGGAAAACTCATAGGAAAGCTGCCAATCTCACCAAGTCTGTGCACAGACACCCAGTAGTAGCTGTCACTCTTGGAGAAGTCGATTTGTATTGAAATTACAGAAAATACAAATAACAAGTAAGTTTCTGGACTGCCAAATTATGGCCTATGTAGTGTACTTTATAAACTGTTTTTATCCACACTGAGTTTGAGTGAAATTCTGTGATGTGACAAAATGTTTATGAGCCATGTGGGGCTTTTATCTTTTTTTTTTAATGAATGCAGTCTTATTTGCACTGGTAGTGGGTGAGAAGGTTGGAACAAGGGTTAATGCCAGCCAACAAGGTATCAGCAAGGAGGCTGAGCAATGATGGCTGGAGTTATGGCTGGGTTGAGCTTTGCGCTTTTGGAAGGCATTCAACCTCCTTCTGAATTAAAAATCTAGTAAAATGGAGCCAGAGGATAGACAAGGAGCTGGGTAAGAGACGAAGCTGATGAAATAAAGATCAGACCTTATTTATGTTGTGTCTAGAACTGAGTTCTCAGTTCAGTGTTTTCTTATTTTCTGGTCTACTTTGATATGTAATAAAACCCACGTCTTCTCAGAATGTTGCTAAAAGCATCCTGGCATGGCTTCCCGGTAGATGTTTTTTCAGGGCTCTGTAAGCCTTCAGTTTGGATACAAATGCAGAAGGCCTGTCAAGCACTAGGATCTAAAGTAGAACCAAGCATCCCTCTTCCATCAAAAAGCTTATTGACCAGAAAATTATTTCAGGCTGACCAAAAATATTTATGAATTCTGTTGGATTTGGCAAACCAATTTGGATAAACAAAACAAAAAAAAAGGTAAAATTTCTCTTCAGAAAAATCTGTTTCATTTCAGTCTCTTCAAAAGAAAACATCTTAGTATTGCCAAATGACAAATTTGAAACTTGTCCTTAGAAGCAGATTTTTAGGAAGGGTTTTGTAAAAGCTCACACAAAACAAAATGTTTTGGCTGACCCACAATGATTCTTGCCCCTTCCCCCCTCTGGTCTCTTGAGCAAATTGACAATGTTTATTTCAAGCAGACCTGATTTTTTTTTTTTTTCAACTTTTCAGTTTTGAGTAGTGTTAAATCAACTTAGCTATATGTAGCTCTGCACTAAGATATCTCATGAACACTTCCTTCTCTCAGTGTTTTATAATGGCTTTCCTGTTTTAGTGCTGGCACTGCCGACCCCTTGCAGCTTGCAGTAACAGGGTTAATTTTTTAGTTCAGGGCAAGAGGGAATTGTGTGACACGGCTCAAGCTGTAATCACACCTACCGATGAGGCTTCTAGGTCTGCAGCATCACATTTGTCTAGGGCTGACTGGATGTGAGCTGCGAATATCTAGACCACAAATATACTGTTACTATTAAGACCCTAACCCAAATCCCAAAGCAGTGCACTTTTCTCCACTAACACAACACTTTTTGCTATTTGACTGCAATATTTTCTAGGTGCTTATCTCCTGTTTTCAACTAGTCACCTCAAGTGGTTGCAGAGATTTATTTTTCCATTTCAGACGAAGGCCTGGTCTTGACAACAAATTTTGTACGTGCTTTTAGGGTTAATGAAGTGTAACGAGCACTGTTGGCTTTCCTTGCTGAGCATGTGGGTGTCAGGACTGTGGAAACAGGCTGGCTAGCAGGTACTTTGGGACGAGGAGTGACAGGGATGCTGGTGAAGTATTCACACTTGGGACTGCTGTCAAGAACTGGGCAGAGCTGCACAGGGACTGGAAGGGCAAAAATGGGATCAAAGTAATGAATCAATATAGCAGCAATATAAATCACTCCAGAATCTGACAGCCTAGCCCACCTGAGCCAGAGAAACTCTTACCTTGTGTTTGACTATATCTCTTTGTTATATTGAGAGGAGTTTGAACTTCTTGGTGACCTTACATGCGGTCTCCCTTATAAGTTATTAGACTAGCTGGCAAATCCTTGCAGGGAAACTGAGGCACAGTAACTGCAGCATTGTGTCCTGCTAACAGAGGTTACCCTGCAGGTAGTAAAAAGTTGAACTTTTAAATGGTTAAGCTGGTGTAGATCATGGGTTGCTTTTTGCTAGAGGCTTCCAACAATGCAACAAATATGTTTAATCCAGTATATGCACTATACACTCACTTGGTAACTGTCTGTCCACCTCCCTCTCAAACCACAGTGATCTAAACCTAATCCATGTTAAACACCTATCTTCCTTATGTAAGAAGCATGTTTCAAAACACCATTATCTCTAGTGGTGGGACAGGACATAAAGGGGTTTACTGGGATATAAGGCTGAATTTCTGAATTGTATCACTGGGGTCTTTGTGCTGACATCATTAGGAATTTGGCTGTTCCCTCACACCATGAATATACGTAGAGACAGAGCCAAAGCACAAAGGTGCAATGCTTTATGTTAAATTTACATGTGTGATTAGCATGCCAACCAATAAGAACATTATTAACTTTATTTGAGTGCATAGGATAGGGATGCTAAATTCTGTAGTTATATTCCAGATGTCACTTGATCCATCCAATTCAGATTCTTCTCTGTAAGACTCTTCCCTGCATTCATGTGATTCAGCCTTTTCTGACTCCTTCATCTGCTCATCCTGCATCTCAGGGAGGTAATGGTTATAGCAAACTCTGCTGCAAGGTAGAAATGCTGAGAGAGATTCCTGTTCTGGCAATATTGTTTGAGAGGAAGCTCTGTGCTGCCGTTGATAGATTTCTGTATGTGGAAAGTCTTCTGATATGGAGCAGGCTTAGGTGTCCTTGCACTGTGTTGACCATTGCTTAGGCACAACCATGATCTGGGAATCAAGGTTTAGCACTCCCACCACATTGCTTGCCAGGACTGAATTTGAGTGCCTGAAGATATTTACCTTTTTTGGTATGGTCACAAATGTAAGCAGGATGTCTACTAAGAACGTAAAATACATAGTGATAGAAACCCCAAAGAGATGGCTTATGCAATAACCCATCCCCCAATTAACGTTGCACATCTTGTGTAATGAATCTCCTCTTCTGCTTTTCTCTGCAACTAAGCTATGAATATCTTGAATTTCTAGAAAAAAGATCCCTGGTCAACCCTGCAGTGTCCTTTGTTTACTAAGAAAATCTTTCTTTATCCTTTAAGCTATCAAGTTCCAGCTGTTCCCAGAGTTCACTGTTGTGTCAGGAAGGAATTACTTTAACACTTCCATAAAGAAATATTTGCTCATACAGACTGCTTAGTTTTGACTGTTGTTCAAGGGACATTGTCTCTTTGTCACCACTGGCTGTTTCTCTGCCTCTTAAGCAGTCCACTTTGCTGCCCACCATGAGCCATCCTCTCCCAGCCAACATGATCGTGCGTGATTTTCGCATTGAGTACCCTGACTGCCAGAGTTTGATCATACCCTCATGACCCATATAAAATCTGTTATCAATTTTCTCTTGCTATGAAATATAAATTATTAACAGACCTTAAGCCTCTGTTACACTAACTATTTAAAGTAATGAATTTTTTTCTTTAAACAGTAGAAGCAAAGACATTACAGCAATTATTTTTATTCCACAACATAAGTGGATTAGATTTATCACTGTTGGTTCAGGTCCCACAGTAAAGTAGGTTTATTTATTGTAAGCTTGGGTTAACAAAGGGAAGGAGGTGTCCAAAATCCTTCCACACACATCTGTTAGATTTGAACATGGGAGCTCTGGTGCTTGCTTTTACTCCTTTGCCTGCTTCATTGCTCTCAACCTGGAGAATCAGAATAGTGCTGGTGGGAGAGTACAACCAATTCTCACAGAGTGAATCATGTCAGGCAAGCACATGACTGAATATGTAGTTGTGTCTTAACATAAAAATAAATGTGAGTATAGATGCTACAGAGACATTTGCCAAAGCCTTTTTTACGGAGATATGCAAATGTGCGTGTCCTGTTCCTCCTAAGAATTAACAAATGTGTTGGGCTCTTCAACAGTTTAACAAAAATGTGGGTTTTCTACTTTTAGGATGATGGCTTGGGCCTGGGTGTCTGCTGCCAAGGGAAAAGGAGAGGTAGGGGGATGGGACTGAGCTGGGGTGCTGGGGGAGGACACTGCAGAATCAGACTTGCCGTCCCTGCTGCCAACAAACAGTTCAGGGTAATAATTGCTGTAGTTTCTGTTCCTTCTCCTCCCTGTAGCAATAGCTCGTACCCTGACTCCTCCTCAGGAGCATCAGTGCAATCTGTCTGGCTGCCCAGGGGTCTGGCCTGGGCAGCAGAGGGAGGAGAGCCCCGGGCTGCTCTGCTGCCCCAGCAACTCCCTATGCCTCAAGCTGCTAAATGGTGAATTATTCAGCTAGCTTCAGGGGGTCCAATGGGTACTGTCAGGTTCAGAAAGGCTGGGGAGATGACAGCTGTCAGACGTGCTGTTTCTACCTCTGTGCTACTGTACGCTCTCCTGATGGGGATCCCACCAGGCGATGCAGGTCTCAGAGACTCTTACCTGCGTGGATCCTGAAGAAGCTGACTGGCTGAACTAAAATTGGGTGTCTGCATTTTAGTTTGTTAATCAAACACTTTTTTTTCAAAAGAAACGGGGTTTTCTCTGGAAGCCAGACCAAAGCCTGTTTGAGTAGTGCATTTATATTATGTTGAACTAGTTAGCCTTAGCAGTCTCATAGGATGTATTTTTAATTTCCTGCCCAAAATGTCTGTGTGATGTTGTGGCATGTTTTTAAGCAGCATATATTTTCACAGAAGATGCATTGGTGCTTCTACAATGAGCGTACCTCTGATTTGCAAAGTACCTTGAGATCCTCCACATTCCTTATGGGAAATACTGTCTCTGGCTTGCATTTCTCTTAGGTTGGCGGATTCATTAAAAATCCTGGGAAGTTCTACATAATGATTTTGTAGCAATGACTGCTGGTTTTCATAACTTTTTAGCATGTCAGTTAATTCTTGCCTCATGACAGGTCAGTTCTTTCACAACAGAGTTCTCCATCATTGGCTTGACATCCAAGCATCGACAGTCTGCTATTTAAAAGCAAACAGTGTCTAAGACACCACTCATAATTATTTTCAAAGTCATACAGTCATTTTTCTGCAATCAAGAGATCCCACAAATTTTGCCTATTATAGGCACAAGAAATAATGATCAGGAAAAAAATTCTGGGTTTATATATAATAATGTTGTGTTCTTGATTTTTTGTAACTGGAAAAAAAACCCTCACAGCTCTAGTTATCAGGCCAACATCAGTTAACAAACAATCCAATTATATGAACTATAATTCAGGGGTTTGAAAGAGCCAGTCGAATCTGGCGAGTCAACAAATGGTTATGGGACTGGTGCCACAGCCAGGGGTTTGGCTGCTTAGACCATGGGACTCACTTTGAGAAACCTGGTCTACTGGGGGCTGACAGGGTCCATCTGTCAGAGGAGGGGAAGAGCATCTTCATTCATAGGCTTGCCAAGCTGGTGAAGAGGGCTTTAAACTA
>NW_008795017.1:7867077-7896800 GCF_000699145.1 Aptenodytes forsteri
GCTGAGGGTGGTGAAACACTGGCACAGGTTGCCCCGAGAGGTGGTGGATGCCCCATCCCTGGAAGCCTTCAAGGTCAGGCTGGATGGGGCTCTGAGCAACCTGATCTAGTTGAAGACGTCCCTGCCCACAGCAGGGGGGTTGGACTAGATGACCTTTAGAGTTGCCTTCCAACCCAAACTATTCTATGATTCTATGATTCTATCATTCATGGATCAACAGGAACATAATGTTATGGTAAGGTATTGAAAAGCATTGTATATGATCTGCTGACTGTACTTAACACTACAGCTGAATTTAAATTTGAAAGAAAAACGTAATGTTTTACAACTATTTTCTATGGACAACGATTTGTCCTTTCTGTATGAAGCACTTTAATCTTAAGTGCAGCAAACACTTTACAAACCAGGTAAGGTACACAGCATTTTTACTAGGTAAGTTTACATTGGGACACTAAGGCACACCCAAATTGAAACCTGGATATGAAAGAGAGTCTCTAATGGAGCTCAGAACAGAGTTGCAGACTCCTCATTCTCCATAGACAACATAAAATACTGGCCTACAATCAGTTTTGTTGCCTTTAGTATGCATTCCACGTCCTCAGGATGGCATGGCATCTCTAATGCAGGAGCCTAAATCTTCGAAGCAAATATTTATGTAAGAAACATTAGCAATTTAACTGTGATACTGAGAGGAATAGTAGTTTGGGTTTCTATTTCCTTAGAAAAAGACAAAGGACCAAACTCTTACCAGATTAAATAAAAACCCACTTTCTTCTTCGGATTTATGCTGTTGTCTGGGAAGAATTCATAGAGGGATTTGGCCTGTTTTCTGAATCATGAGCTTCTTTGAGGTTTACACATTGCTCCTACTCCACCCTCCTCTCAGCTAAGTGGAGACTTGATTTCCATGATGCCTTTCATCTTCCTGAACAAATAGCAGTCTCTTCTGTTGTCCTCTGAAATTTTCCCACCTGATTTCTTTCTGTCTTGAGCAGCTGAGAAAACTAGATATGCCATTTCTGATTCAGCAGGGGTCTCATATATACTGTGTGCACCCATTTCCCTTGGTTGTTTCCTAAACAAAACTTCCTTTGGCCTATCTTCATTTCTGGCTATCTGTATTAAAGACTTTAATTTTTCTTTCATATACAATAGCACATGCTTGTTATCCTTCACAGGACAATATTGTCTCTTAATCTGAAAGAGCTCATACGCTTCATGTTGGTGGTAATTTCAGAGTTTCCACAATACCTGGAGACATCTTCAATGCAAACTTTGTAGCTGGCACATCCCTTTGCTGTGCTGCTCTTTAAGTTGCCATTGTCTGCTGGGACATACAGAGGCCTCCTTCTGCTGTCACCCCATTTTCACACCCTTTTTTCTGTGACTTTGCAGCAAGAATTCCCATTTATTCTGCTGGGAGACGGGAGTCCTTACCACAACGGAGATTGCAAATGTTGCTTTTTCAGCCCCAAACTCCACACAGACCCATGAGAAAAGCAATTTGGTTTATGTCTATGCCAGACAAGTACCGCACTTGAAGATGCAAGTAATGACACGTGGTGTCGAAGTGCATAAGGGCTTTCAGAGGGGGATGTTCGCTAGTGCTGGAGGCTGGCCAGCCTAAGCTGCAGACTTGCTGCCGGCAGCGTTTTGTTCTTTGTGTACCATGTGCGCTGCACTGAAACTGAATGCACTCGAAGGGACAGCACTAGTGCCTGTGGCATTATCTGTCCTGCTTTGGGGAAACTAGATTCTCCATTAGTTTAGCCTCTCTTAACTAAGCCTAACCTCCAAAATCCCAAACCAAATGTATCAGAAAACTAACAGGGTGTTTGCTCCATTTGTGATACTTACTCTGCCTTGTGGGTTCTGCTCTTTCCTCCACCCTCTGCACAGTGCCAGGATTTAGAAAGTAAGCTCCCCAGGGGAGAGTATCCAGCTATCCAGAAGAGTGGCAAGAGGAGAGGAAAAGGGTCCTAATCCCATCTGGTCCTTTGACAGCACCAAAACAACCATCTAATAATAGTTTTTATATCACTCCTTGGCCATGAAAGACTCAAAGCTTTTCAAGATAAATGTTATCTTGAGATGAAATGCAATAGTCCCTTGTTTTCTGCTTAAAGATCTTATCATCATAAAAATTATTACAAATTCTGATTTCTCTGTTAGTTTCTTCAGATGGTTAATAGAATAAAACTTAAATTTAGTATAGCTTCTTTCACATTTTAGGGGTCCCAAAAGCTCTACAAACAACATACGAGAATTGCCTCACTCTGTGCAGAGTTGCAGTCATCTCCAGACTGAAATACAGCAATGATTTAGCATTGCTATATAAATTTTTAGAGAGAACATTATGAGAAATGTAATTTGCAGTAGCACTGCAAGAGGGACTTTGGTCTGCAGGATGTAAATTTCCGTTTGGAGTCTGACGAGGATAGCTGAGCAAATGGTCTTGTAAAGCAGCAGTGTCGGATTGTCAGTGTTTCTGATCTCATTGCGTCTTGTCCAGAAGCAACGTCCTCCAGCATCATGCTGCTGTGTCTGCTCTGCTCTGACTCAGAAAGAAGAATGTCACCTACTGAGTCACCGGTGTCCTCCATCATCTTGGGTTTCACTGGAAATTTTTAATGCCTGTGGAGAGACCAGAGTCAATCCCAATTGCTTTGTGGAACGAGCCTAATGCAAGATTTACTAGGCAGAAGCAGGACTGGATCGCGTTTGCAAGGCTCCCTTTATGAAGCAGACCTCTACAGCCTGAGCCAGTCTCCTCTCACACTCCAGTTACCTTTTCTCTCAAGGATCTGTTTTGTCTGACCTGAGCTACTCGCTTTAATTCAGGTGGTGTGGAACATGTCGCTGCTCAGCAACTTGCTGAAGGCTGTGATCTACTATCATTATTTCATTTCAGTGCCTCATCAGCTCCCGATATGCTGGTTGATACATGAGTAATGTTTTTTGCATGCATTTATCACTCCCAGGTGTCATGCAAATGTTATGGGGACTACAGCTGGCTTGCAAACCAGGTAGCAGGGCTGAGGCTACACTTCTCAAGCAGAGACAGCTGCAGGGCAGGTTTTAATCTTAGCCACAGCCTGCAACCATGACTATTAGGTTAGATATCAAAAAGGTCAGTGCTTTTGAGATCAAGGCTGTGGCCAAATGACAAGTCAGGGAATATGTGTGGTGAAGGATCCTAGGGAACTTAGGGACTTGTATACATTGGCTGCTTAAACCTGAGGCCACTATTGATTGTTAATGTAAATTCACTTGTATTATAGCTTTTCACAGGAAGTGTTATTTTTAAAAATGCTAAATTCTAGTCATTTGGCCTAAAATCTCTCTCACTGTCAATGAATGCTAGATTCAGTGGATAATTACACTAATTTATTTTCAATAAATTTCAAATTAAAATGTTACACTGTGGAGAGACCTGACTGAAAATCTTGCTGTTCTGTTCCTCATTTGAAAACTTGTTTGCAATTAGTCAAGCTGTCAGATACCCAGGGGATGTGTTTATTTATTTATTTTTACTGAAGGGGGGGAAGAAAAGTTATTTCTGTAACCATGTGGGCAAGCCTCTGGTAATCCTTTTTGTGCAGGAGAGATTTCAGAATACAGGCATCATAGTTCACCATGAGATAGCTCTTATATTTTGCTTTAGTATGTTGCTTTCCAGTAGTACTAGCGTCAATCACAGGCTATTTATTAGGTGCAAGTCCTAAAAAAAGAAATCAGATGCCTGAAATTAGACGTAGAGTGTAATCTTTAAATCCTTTCTCCCCTCCCCAGAGCCATGAGAGTGGATTTTACTTCGCCTTCACCTTCCCAGGGCTCTCAGCTCCGGCTAACACCAAGCAGGGGCTTTGTGTTATACCACCGCCAGAGCAGCAAAGCAAGGTGCCATGCTGCACTCCTCGCCTAATAGCCTCTTGGCCACAACACTTATCCAGAAAATTAGAAACTGAGGTTCACCTTTTTTTTCCAGGAAAGTGCAGGAAAGGGCTCCAGCTGCCCGGTGGGCATTTCCCCCGAGAAGGAAGTGCTCTCCGTGCTCATCAGGGCTGCACCGGCTGCAGCTACCGGAGAGGGAAGATTTTAAGGGTGAGCAAGACTTTTTCACCTCGTGGGCAAGAAACTCACTCAGGAGGCAGAAGGGGTCATGCTGCATTTCATTGCCTGTTGATACATAACTTCTAATGTAGTTTCTCTCATGCAAAAATACAGAAGCAGTTCTGGGAAGGGCACAGCATTCCCTCCCTCCCACCAGTGAGGTACAACCACAGAGGTACTGAACTGTTTTTCTCTGCCCCATCGCCTTCCTTCTTACTAAATTGTTTTTTCTCCTTTTTTTCCCTGTTCCTCCTCATGCTATATCTGTGCACCTGGCCTTGCTGAAGGATCACTTTATAGAAAGCTTTTGTATAAAGTCTTGAGTAAAATTTAAGCTAGAAATTTTCAAAAGCACAAAAAGCAGAGTTGTTTTAGGCCATGGTCAAATAAACACTGCCCATGCTGGTTGAAATGTTATTGCCCTATGCTACCTGTTGCTGTCCCTAAAAGTCAGAAAAGACAGGGTATAGTTTGAGGTGGCTCCCAGTTCATTTGAAGCCAGCAGGGTTAACTCCAACCAGCAATGTAAACTGTTCAAGCATGTAGAGGCCTCCTAGGGTCAGGGCTGCCTTCTGGAGCACCAGATCCTGTATGAAGTTATGGTAAGGGATATCACTTGGTACAAGATGCTTCTGTTCTGGAAGTGAGATGAAAACATATAAATAAACCAATGTACAAGTGAAAAGAAGGGAGAGAGAAGATGGACTGACGAACTGCAGAATTCTTATGTACAACAACCTAGAAAGCAGCAAATAGCAGAAAAATCGTGGGCTTTCACTGTCCTGATAACATTAATGAGAAAATGCTGAGATAGCAATTGCAATTGCAATTAAATTTGTGGCAATGTGGCCAAATATTATCTAATATTTAAGAAGTGGGCTATGTAAGCTTGCTTAGTCTTAGTGCTAGAAATGATTTTTCCTACTGCATATCAACAGAAAAGGAGCTATAGATATATTCCCTGGCAAAATTACCCCTCTGAAGGCAAGATACCTTTCTGAATTGCAGAATGAACTCCTTAAAGTAAATGGGCCATTAGTGATTGAATTCAATCATCCAGATGATAGCTCTAGCTGGCATCGGGGCCAAGTGCAGAATGACAGATTTTACTCCATGTCGTGGGGAGTCATCAAGAGCTCTCCAGAGACAAAGAGGAAGGTACTTCCTGGGCCAACCTGAGGCACGGCTGCATCATGCATAGGTACATGCTAGACAGCTTGGATGCTAAGGGGTGTGATGCTGCAGCAAGCATTCTGGCTTTCCTGCACACCACAGCAGCCATGTGGAACCTGTGTACAAACCGGCAGCGGGGAGGAGAGGAAGAAGCAGTCTCCCATATTACTGCATTTTTGCTGTTATCTCAGCCCTCTTGGAGACAGTCACCTCTGTATGGGAAGCAACTGCACCACTGTTGCTGGGGTCACGATGACCTGAGCTCTTCCTTCACGTCCTTGGTGCTTGGTCAATGTGTGCCTACAGCATCGCCTACAGCAGACCCACCTGTCTGCCCCATGACCTCTCTCTAGGAGACAGCTGCCCTTTTATTTGTATCAGTTTGTTTGTCTGCACAGTCTTGATTCATTGACACAGGTGAAATAAAACCCTAAACCTACCTTTTCATAGTATGGTTATTTTGTTTTTAAGCTAGACCACCTCACTCAGCTTGCTTAGCCAGTGCGGGCAGGCAGGACTGGAAGGACAGGAGGTACTGAGAGAGGAGCAGCAATCAGGGGGACCCACGGGGAAACAAAGCAGCTCCAGGCAGTGCCCTCCTACCTCCAGGTTATTTCATCAGCCCCAGATCAGCAACAGACAGGTTATTTCATCTGCCTGGAGACATGGATTGATGTGCCTTGGGGATGTGCCGCCGGAGGGGAGAAATTTGAGATTACTTACCTCTCTGACTGTTTCTGTGATAACATGCTGCAGAATCAGGGTGGTGGCTAATTAAAAAACATGATAATTCAAGAGATCTGCTGGACATCTGCAAAAATTCACATGGTTATCTGTGTCTGAAGAGGGGTAGCTACCTTTATAAGGAGAGCATCAAATTAAAAACTGCTAGGAACCAAACCCACCTGCTAACTACATAGCAGGCACACAGACACACGCAGACACTTGTTCTGCCTAAAGGGTAAACACAAGGCTCTCATCTCTCAAAGAGGTGAATCTTAAAAGTGGTAACTTAGTGGAGGAGGTGCTGGGAAACCAACATGTAACTAGTGTTGGTGGCATCCTAAATCCATGGTTTATAGCTGTGATGCTAAAATTGACATAGGTGGGCTATAAACATATTTGGAGCCCACCTTATTGTGTTGGTAATGGTTTCATGTTATCTGTTTTCTTCAGTTTAAATACACAAGCCAGCTGGCCTTCCTAGTCCACTCCCATGTTTTTTTCTAATTGGACAGGGAAGTGGTTCAATTAATTAAAAAATATGATTCAATGTTAAACGTATTATTTTATCTCTGTTGCTTGACAGTGTCCATTTAAATAGCCATAGGAATTTGGGTCCAACAGATTTGCATAGAAAGCTCATGTAGGAAGAAGAATGAGCTGACTATAAAAAGCTGCCATTTCAGCACAAAACCCTTCAGGTTTTCTTTGCAGGGAACAAACTGCCCTGTGTGGACAATAACTGCTCCACAGATGTAGCTCTGCATTGTCATCTATAGACAGCCTCTCTTTGTAGGCGCGATTCTAGGATAACATGCTGCAATAAGGACTGGCTTGGGCTTCCAGGTATTTGATTAGAAGGAACTTGAAGGACTGAGTTGCATCAATAGAGTCAATTTTAATTAGGATGTAATACTGAGTGTCAAAAGCTGCCAGACTCTGGCTAAAGCAGAATAAGAAAGTATCAGGAGCCAACCTCAAAAGTGAGCGAAAGAGCGAGTCTATACAAGATGGGGATTTTGAGGGAAGTGAGGACATCACTGATAGGGTTTAGGAAAAGCCAAACAGCAGGAAAGTAGGCAGCACACGAACGGGAACTTGGCACAAAAATGACAATAAGCATTTTTCCCAAGTTGTTCTGTAGATGCCAAGTATATTATCACTGCAATCAGTTGCACCTCAGTCTGGATCCTTTTCTTGGTGTAGAATGACTGCCTTCAGGTTATATTCATCTAAGAAGACAGAAACATTAGATAGTGCCAAAACATGAACTGAATTTTGATAAGCATTTGCTTTTAAAAGGTTGTACAGAATTTGATTGCAATCAGCAGCTCAGGGTATGCTAGTCATTTTCAGACACCTTCCATATGCTTTGATATTTGGCTGTAGGTACCTGCACAGTCAGAATTTTAGTAAGTAATTTAGATGTTCGTACACAACTTTTCAGAGCCTGATTTCAGTCCATCTCCTTGATTAAAGCCCATGTATTTCACTATTCATTAACTCAGTTCTACAGTAAAGCCAAAGCTTTGCCTTTTGGCATATTTCTCTGGCTATCATGTGGCTTTTCTGATAGAAAATTCTTGCAACCCTTTGTAAAATATATGTTGAAATATTAACTCATGTTTCATTTTTGTCATGTTGAATCAGAATCTGTCACCTGTGCACTTGGAATATTGTTTCTTTTAACAAATAGTTTCAAAGCTCTTATTCTACATGGCAGTATTGGGACCTTATTTACTTAATATTCTGTATCACTTAAAGTTCTGTCAGAATAAAACCACACCTTTATTTGCCATTATAACTAAGTATTTGAAAACTAGATCAGAGTTTGGGTGCTTGCCCCTGATAAGAAAATAAGTAGGTGATTATTATAATTAAGCAAAAGGCAAATGCCTTCAAAGGGTTGGGAATTTTGTTATCTTACTTTACAAAACAGTAAGAGAAATGAAGCAGCCTGATGGGCTCCCAGCCAAATGGTTATCATATTATAACCACATGGGTCAAATTGTTTGCCTAATCACTTTATATTCAAACATACACACACAGAATAAAAAATTTCCAGTTTAGAGGAAAATGTAATATCTTAAATGTCTCAGAATGGTCTATATTTATCCCTTTCAATGTAGTGGGTGTTTCATGATATATTTTGATATTTGGCTGTGGACATGTATCTTTTCATAGCTGCAGCTATGCTGCCTTGAAGAAGTTCTTTCCCTTTAGCTTATTGTAAATACTTATCACTGCCAGTCTTTTGGAGATGGCAACTTCAAATCTGCTGGTGAAGCTACCTGTGAAACTCTACCTATTTCAGTCAAGATAAGCTAGGTTAATAAAGACCTAATATTTAAAGTGAGACAAGTCTAATGAATCAGATTAGCTTGAAGGAAAGAAGCAAGGCAATCGTCTTGCTAATATCCATCTGTCCGTGTCTTGCCAAAAATTTCTGAATCCCTCAACCAGACCTGACAGAGAGCCTGAAGAGTCAAGCTTTGTGAAATTTTGTGGCTAGATATTAATTAGTTTATACTCTCCCTTTTTTCTCTGCTGATTAGCAAGAAAAAGAAAAGTTTAAGGGTATGTTTAAGTGAAATAGGAAGAACCTTTTAGGAGCACTTTTTCACATTTAAGGTGGGGGGGGTGCTGGGAAGGTAGTGAACCAAGTAATGGAAGAACAGCAAATGGAAAAGGCTCATCATAAGCTTAATTCAGTCAAATTACTCTCTGGTGCCAACAGTGAGCCAGAGACAGCAGTAACAGGTATAAGAACAAAGTTACCTCAGGAACCTCAGAATCCAACTAACGGGAGGATGAGAAGGGGTATTATCATCCATTCTTGCAAAAAACGATAGTTTTTCTTCTCAGAAAAAATAAATATAGCAAAGGAAAAGTCAATAGAAGGAAAAGTAGCATCAGTATGAATGCTTGAAGCAAGAGCTATATCCATGAAGTTAACAATGTGCAATGCCTGATATCATCTTCTTAAACTTTACAGAGAGGCTGTAGGAGCCTGCCTATGGGAGCTCACCACTGCACAAGGCCCTGGGGTTCTTTCCAGCAATAATATGTTCTGAGTTTTTCCCTCTCATTTTTCAAACAATAAGCATAGAGGGCAAAAAGGCAGCAAACAGCTGTTGTAGCATGGCAGATTATATTTATATTTTTTTGATTCTGAAGGATAATGGCAAAGGGCTAAATCCTGCCCTTTTTTACACCAGTGTCTACATCCCATCAGAGTCATCTCAGCATTATGAATAAAACTTAATTCTCCCCTTCAAGTTAGCAAAGTTTGTTTTGTGGTGTTAGCAAAACAGAGTAGAGGTCAGCAGGCTTTAGGAGAGGAGGGGAAGAGGAGGCTGGGAAACCACAGGGCAAGGACTGGCTGAGTTTCAGAGGGGGAGCTAAGAAGGAAGAATTGAATTTGGGGGTCTTTATCCTCTCTTACTCCCTCCTTGCTGCACACACACTTTCAAGATTCACAGATCTGCACCATACCCTTCACTGCATCTGCCTGTAACCACATTTACATCTGTCTCCTGTAAAAAACTCCATGTACCGTCTACCCTGCCTCCATTCTCACTGTCCAGCTGTCTCCAGCTCTCACCTAAGTCTGGAAAAGGGACAGATCTGGGTTCACTCATGCTGTAGAATAAGAAAAGGATGTGCTGTACCTGATAAACCTGGCTGAGCGATTGGTACTCCTGCAGAATTTCCTTGAAGGGTGGTGAATGTGACTTCCTACACTCCACCTGTAAGGGCAGCAGCAAGGCTAAGAAAAAGCTTGGGACTGGTCATTCGGGAGACTTATGGTGAAGTAAACTTAAAGCAGACAAGCAAACTGGACTAGAAACAACAGTAACCTCAGTACTACTCAGACTGGGGAAACCTAGCACTAACAAAATGGGCAAAGCACAGGAAATCCAGTGTTTGGTGACAGGCCACTTTGATTAATGATAAAGCATTTTAGGTTAGTTTACTGTAATTATAATCATTATATCATTATATGTTACTATAATTTTGATATTGCATTGTTTTATATAATGTTATATCGTTATTGCAATATGCATGTGCTTTATAAATCTTGATACACTCATCAAGATCTCACCCACGTGAGGGGTTGGATGGGAGGTGTGGGCTAGGTGCTGAGTGAGGCTAGGATTTGCAGCCAGGGCGGGAGCTGTCAACCCTGGTGGTAGGGAAGGAACAACGGGAGGGTGAAACCTGGGCTTGCCAATGGAGGCAATCATGGTACTGCAAGAACCATAAGCACAGGGAAACTATCGAGAAGGAGAAATGTATGCACAAACAGCTGCAGTAGAGCACACCACTGCAGGACTCTATGGGTGAAATTGTAGCTCTTTTGAAATCAGCATGAAATTTGCCCTTGAATTCAATGTAGCAAGAATGTCCCCCTTTCTTATCAATACTACTTTGTTTGCCTGCTAAAAGAGAAAAAGTACTGTTAGGTTTTGCTAAGTTTTGTATTTCTACTTTTCAAATCTTCAGTAAACTATAAAAACAAACAACAAAATTTGAAAGCACTTGAAGTTGCTGAGTGACTGGCTATGCGTCTATCACACCCTTTACAAAAGCTAAGCACTGAAAAACAAAGATATGAGTAGACAATATAATCCATCCCTACACTTTGCCCATCATAAACAAATGCATTACTTCTATCAAGTGCAAAAACATGAATTCTCCATTGCAAAACAACTACTCTGTCTCATGAACCGTAGGCTTTTAATATACAATTTTCATTTTGCCATCTGATATTTTTAAGTGACAGCATTGATAATGGAGCCTCCATTAATAAGTTTTGTTTAAATAATTTCATTCTTTCAGAATGATTTTGAATTTATAATTAACAGGAAGACCTTGATAATACGATGGGTCAGGTCCTTTGGCAAGAATAGGTAGAAACCAGATGTTTCAACTGAGAACCATTTTTTGTCACTTACACTTTCCCTTTTTAACTATAAGTTTTACAGGAATAGAAGAAGCTGATCTTGGAGCATTAGACAGTTTGTTTCAAGAGATTATTGAAATTTGCTCTGTTTTTCCTTTTGTCTGAGCTAAGAATTTCGATACCCAAGGTTATATCAAAACATGGCTGTCTTAAGTATGAGTGTATGTCTGTAATGCCGTGATTACCTGTAAGACCCCCCACATTTTTGTCTTATTTGTCTGACAAATCTCTCTCCTAACGCAGGAAAAAGAAAATTATGCAAAGTCTTAACTGTCACTTAAATCTAAATTTCTCATTTTTGTGGTTACTAATGTGAACAGAATGTTGTGTTGTTTGAACAAATCCCTAGAGGCTGAGATAAAATATATCCAAAAGGATATGAATTGTTCCTATTAATCTCAATGGCATGTTAACTGTGATATAAAGTAAATTGGGTACTGCTGTTTAGCCTTTCTTACATAAGAACAAAGTTAAAAAGTGTCTATCAACTAAATAGATAGGCATAAAATGAAAAATGAATGAACGAAGGACACAATTATGCCACTACCTGTGGAACTCATCTACACATGGCTTCAGCATACAAGAGGAGACTAAAGAACAAAATAGGATTAAAAAATGAGGTATACTTATACAAAAATAAAGAGAAAATTCACCACTGACACAAACGTGAGACAGAAAAAGAATCATCTAATTATCCAGTAGAAGGGCTTTACATTTATTTTTCAAGTTCTTCTGATTCTTGAAGTATTAGCTAGGATCAATACAAGTTGCATAGTTGAGAACATCTGTACATGAAAATTCAAACTATGTTTTTAAAGAGTAAGAGACCTAAAGGAAATGGAGGTTAACCTATCCCAGACTTTGAGTCCCGAGGAATCCTGATGACAGCCTCTAAATACCAAAATTGCTCAACTGAAGGATGAACAAGTATCTTCACAGAACCAAAGAAGCTACTCTGTCTTTAAGGTGGAATTTGCTTTGCAAGCTTGACTACATACATGTTGTCCAGAATGATTTATAATTTTTAAATGTTTGTCAAGAGTTTTTGATGAAAAGCTTGTTGGCCTCATCAGCAAGAGAAAATCATATCAGTTTTTGCAATATTGGAAAATTATAAAACTTTTGTGGAAACAAATGTGAAAACTTTCCAGGTTAAAAAAGGGATCTTCTTAATCTGCATAAATTATTCATTCAAACCTGATGACATAAACTTACCAAGGCAATGATGCCTTTCTGCAATTGAGAACTCAAGGTCTGAATCTAGATTCTCCATTTGGCACTGCTACTTAGGTAATAATCTATTCAATAACACTTATAAAAAATAAAGTTATCAATATGGTGAAGTAATGTATTGAAATTTTCTCCCCTGCCCCTTGAAGGGCTACACTCACAAATAGCTCTTTTTAGATGGTGTACCTATTTGTGTCACATAAAAACATTTAACAAGGCGAATAAAAACAGTCCTGAGACTACAAGAAGCCCCTGATACCTCTGGCTTTCCAAAGTGTATGGAAGTTATAACCCTTTGTCCTTTACCCCTACCCTTTTGATTGATTGATATTTCATTAATGTAACAGGACTTGTACAGTGGTGTATTTTATGTTACAAGAGTATCATTTTGCATAATTTTAAATGACAGGGTAGCATTACATCTTTGTGTCACATGTATTGAAATTTAGAGGATTTCTTCATTTTGTGAAGACTTCAGAGATAATGTAGAAGCAGGGAGATGTGGATGACAACATTGAGCTTGCTCACAGATAACTTTTGAGCATCCACCTCTAATCATGAAATTCAACATGCTGAATTAAGTGTCCAGCTCCCCAAGGTTGAGACAATTCAGTTCTCTGGGAAGTGTTATACAACAGCTGAAAATAAAGAGTGTCTTCAGTTGAATGAGAGCCACCTCTACACCCAGTGGGAGTGGCAAAGAGAGTGGCCTCTGAATCTGGTTCCTGAACAGGTGTTTTAAATTAGATTTTGGATGTAAGCATCCCTGACTTCTTGTTTGTCTCATGTTCTTGTTACCACAAGTCGAAAAGTAGAGACTCCAGTTATATTAAGTTATTACATATGATTTGAAAAACAGTCTCAGAACCTGCAGAATTCAAGGTGACTATATAAGCCTGAAACCATTTTTAAAGGAAGACACAATTGTTTTTGAAGATCTGTCACAGAACCGAAATGTTTCACTCCACAGATCTATGTACTGCATATAGTGCCTCGTGTTTCATGTTGGTCATTTCTCCAGATGCTTTAACAACCCCCAGGTTGTTAATAATTCCACCCTAGGATTCAAAGAATTGGGATGACGTTTAATATTCCACCTTGTTCCTTTGAAATTGTTACTCTGCTGTTTCCTAGATTTGGTTGCATTTTCTTTTCCTCATTAACCCTTGGTATATAGTGAACTGTATTACTGATACTGGCAATTCAGTGCCAGAGGATTCCCCATTGGCAAAACCACTCATCTAAAGTAAATGGAAGTCATTCCCCTCATACAGAGTGTTTTTAAATAGTAGAGATATTGATTATCATGCTTTCAAGATCGATAGACTAAGACAAAAGAACAGGGACTGACAGAAAATACTTGGAAAATAGGCACTTAGTGCTCTACACATTTGTTTTCAAAATATTCTGATCACCCCAGCTATATCAGTAATTTTGATGAATTTATTTCATTGCTTCTGAATTTCCCATTGTAAGCTCTTCAGTGGATAGAATGTGGAGCTCTAGAAACAAATGTGTTTTTCAAGGCAATCACAATATAAAACCAACATTTCTTTGTTTGCAGATTAGATCCTCTTCCCCCTCCCCAAATAGTTACAACACTTATAAGGGTAGTGGAGTCTTCCAAGGACCTTTAGGAGTTCTCCAGGCTTCAAAGCATCCTGCCTATATTAGCAATTAACACACCTTCCTTTTGGGGGATCAAGCACTTGTATCTATTTTCATGGCTTTGGGAGAATACAATCCATGTGTCAGGGCCATAGAGATGAAGCATAAAGCGTATTTACATGTTCTTTCCTCCCCTCCTTAAAAATCTCTTATATCTCCACAAATTAGTTTCTTTTGAGGCCTCTTATGCTAAACCAATAATTTCTGTCCATCTTTTGGACTTGCCTTATCCATCTGGAGGTGTGGCTAATTCCAGATGGCTTAGGTGTCTTCAGCTAAAGAAAAAGCTTCTCTACATCTTTTAGATGACATGCATCTAAAATAACGCATTTACTGAGGACCCAAAACCTTCACAGAAGTTCCAGTCTTTGACCATTTTAAAACTGGAAAAGCTCCCGCCTAGATCAGCAGTGCTGAATACATCCTAGTACTTGCTGCTACACAGCAATCCTTCTAGTTAGACTGGCAGCCCAGCAGGGCACAGAAAATGTGGTGCTGATCTTTTCTACAGGGGTGAGATTATAACAATATGAATGATTTGGGTGAAGATTTCAGCTGTAGACCTTCCCCCTTGGTCAGAACCATGTCATGTGATCAGTATTCTGATAGTCTGGTCCTCCTTTTGCAATTTTGTACCACAGTCATAGAATCATAGAATCATAGAATCATTGAGGTTGGAAAAGACCTCTAAGATCATCGAGTCCAACCGTCAACCCAACACCACCATGTCCACTAAACCATGTCCCTAAGTGCCTCATCTAGATTAACTCACTCATTTAGCTCTAGCAATTTTAGTACTGAAGGCGATTCAGCCTGGTTTGGTAACGACAGCTGCTGAAGTCACAGGTACTCTCTGAACTAGCTTGTAAAAACTCTGGTCCCTTTTCAGGAGATTGTGCCACTAGCATTCAGCTTGGCACAGCAATGGGAAATCAGACCTGCTTGAGCTTGGAGCCAGAAACAAGACGGCTTTGTGTCTTGGAGCAAAAATGATGTCAGGGCAGGTGTCCCTGTCCTAGCCCTGCCCGTGGAAGAGGCTGATCTCCCTTTTCCAGCAAAGAACTGGAGAGCTCATACAATCCCTCCTTGCCCTAGCAAGCTATATAACCATTTGCTGTTGAAACTGAATACTCTTTCAAGAAAGGGAGATCCTAAACAGCAACTGGAAAGGAAAACTGATGACAATGTGCTATGAGATTGATTGATCCATGTATGTATCTATGCATCTTTTTTTCGTTATATGACCATTATACTCCAGCCAGCCATGGCACCTTGCTCTTCTAGGAGTGCTAACTATCCAGTTTTCTCTCCATCAGGGTTAACAGCATGTCTGCTAGCAGTTTTTGATCTTTCACAGGTGCTAACTACCCTTTACCTCTCAAGTTGCTCAGCTGATCAGCAATTTTGCGAGCCCTGATGAAGACACTGCGTGCTTAAGAGCTCCTGTATTTTTCCTAGTTAGTTTTAAATTTAAAAAAAAAAAAAAAAAAAAAAAAAAAAAAAAAAAAAAAAAAAAAAAAAAAAAAAAAAAAAAAAAAAAAAAAAAAAAAAAAAAAAAAAAAAAAAAAAAAAAAAAAAAAAAAAAAAAAAAAAAAAAAAAAAAAAAAAAAAAAAAAAAAAAAAAAAAAAAAAAAAAAAAAAAAAAAAAAAAAAAAAAAAAAAAAAAAAAAAAAAAAAAAAAAAAAAAAAAAAAAAAAAAAAAAAAAAAAAAAAAAAAAAAAAAAAAAAAAAAAAAAAAAAAAAAAAAAAAGGAAAAAGATATTTGTCTTCTTTTACCCTCTCGACTCTCAGATGGACAGGGTGTGTGCAGAGATGGCCAGGGAGCGGGTGCTCAGGCGGCAGGGATGCGCCGGAGGGATGTGCCGGGGGATGCGGGTTCGGCTGGGGCTCTGCCCTCCAGCGTCGGGCTACCTGTCACTTCTAATGACTTCTTCCTCAGCTATTTCTGTGTCTGAGCAGGATGGCCTGCAGGTGGCCTAGTAGCTAGCTGTCTCCCAAGCTGCTGGGGAGCTGCCTATGTGTGTGACCTGAATTGCAGCGCTTGGGATGTAGGCCCTGCTTTACATGCAGCGTGCGTAAGCAAGAGGCACAGAGCAGCCCTGCTGATATGGCTGTTGTATAGCAGTTATTGCTTCAACACATTTAGACACAGCACCTCTGTAATTTGTCTCGACGTGATATCATCTTTTGTCTCAGCAAACTGACCCTTTTATCTGTCTTAGTTCTGCTTTCTCTAGCGCTTCCCGTTTCGTGCCAGCAGTGACAACGGGCAACGGCACAGGAGGAAGAAATAGAATATTCAGATGGCGATAGCAGAAATAATAACTGTCTTCAAAGTTATTCACTGTTTTGAGGTGTTTGTGGATTTCTTGTTGTGTGGGTTTTTTTAATTGAAGCATGTGCCTGCGTGTGAGAAATGCTGCCTGTATTACATGATTCTTCTCATTCAGCTATTTGAAAACTACAGTGAATCTCACTTACAAAATGACATGTAAAGGCCAGATTACAGCTCCTTTTTTAAAGCAGCAGTTTGCATAATAGTTGCACTTTAAAATACTTGGGTTTATTCTTACAAGTACATATTTCTCCATATAGAGGCATATAAAATGGGATGTTAGAGTCGATATTGTTTTTTAATTGTCCTAATTGTCTTTGTGAGATAATTGTTCCTTTGCACTCGTAGCTAAAATGCTAGGACTGGTGTAGATGATGTCTTCCTGAAGGGAATTTTCTATCCCCTTCTGCTCATGCCCTGCTCAAGTATGTCCTTCTTTTCCCCAATAGAGGAGTCATTGGAGAGCAGCAGAGACTGACTCTTACGCTGAGGAATTTCCCTTTTGCAGTACGGACAGTTTATTGTGGCCGTGACAATGCAAACATTGCAAAATGAGATAACTTAAGTCATCTCTGCTTCCCTCTCCTGTTGATCCAGAAACATTATATGGGAAATGAGAGGAGTTCAAGAAACCAAAAGAGAACAGGCTTTCACAATAACAATTGAAATGAGTTTTATTTAACAAGTAAATCATGTAACACAGGAAGTAAATAGATCAATGCAATATAGAATTGATATGGAAAATTAATATGCAACAGTGATGCAAAATACATAAAGAGAAGAAAAAGCAAAAAACAGAGAGGAAGATACTGAAAATGCATACCAATAATGATAGTGAATATGGAAGAGAAGAAAAAGCAAAAAACAGAGAGGAAGATACTGAAGATCAAAATTAAGATTATTTCAAAGAAACTAAGAAAGGAATTGGTCAGCTGAATTTTCACCTAACGTGTTCAGCAACCAAATTTCAAGGAAATGTTGATCAAGGAATGCTGAACCCCTTTTCAGTTATCTTGGTCAATAAATGGAACTTTTCAATCTATACAAATTAACTAAGTATAATCAATCCACATTATCTCAGCTGAGCAAAGGCAAAAATTATCTTTGTTGGCTCCTTGCCAGCCAAGCTGCTTCTTGTTACCCAAAGTCCCACCTCATCTCTGTCTTGCACCTCTGACATTTCCTAATCCTATAACTTTCACATAGCCTAATGCTAAATTGACCTAAACCGCCTGTAATAGTAACTCACATATGTTAAACTACTATTCATATTCTTACCCTGTTATATCTCTCACGTTTATCATATGTGATGTCCTATATTATCATAAATTAAATACTATACCTAGACCGACTAAAAGAGTTAGGATTAAATGATAGGTCTACGCTGTTCCACAAAGAAGATTTTAGGGTTTAGGTTGGAGAGTATCTCATAATAATAATAATAATGATAATATCACAGGTTTTACCACTTTTTTGTTTTGTTTTTTTTCCCTTCTCACTGTAAATTGGTAGTTTGCAGGTAGAATTTTAAAAGTGGTACCATGGGCTCTTGTGGCACATTCTTCCTCCCTTTTTATTGAGGGTTTATGAGACATGTCAGAGCAGTTATCAGCAGGTTACAATAGTGTCAAGGGGATTGTCTTGAATAGTTTTTATGGACCTTTTTTCTTTCAACCAATCTCCAATAAAGTACGGGCTGAAAATAATATGAAAATGGCTCAAATAAACAGGATTACTGTGATAAAAAAGGTTATGAATATTATATCACATAGGAAACTGTTAAGGGCTAATTTTTCCAAATATTCATTTTAGGGGCTTGGAGGGGGGAGCCTTTTCTTTCCCCCTCTCTCCTCTCACTCTATCTCTGTCTCCACCTGTTTATTTCCATTGTATCAGAGGAATTTGAATTTCCGTGGTTAAGGTTAAGTAGTGTTTTTCAGCCCGTTTTCCAATCAGGGGATGAAATTCTGATTGTTTCTAGCAATGTTGTGTTGGGGCGTGTGATTGCCAGAGTCTAAAGCCAAACTGTTGTGCAAATCATGGAAAAATAACATAAACTGGAAAAAAACCCCTTAATTCCTATTTCCCAAAAGCTGTATATCCACAGAAAAAAAAAAAAAATGACATTTGCAGATCTAAATGTAATTTAATTTTTATGTATTAATTTTATTAATTAATTTTAAATATTGCGTGTATCCAAGAAACTGAGGCTGATGGAGGAAAATACTGTGCCAGTGTTTTGGCATGAGAAAGCCTGCCTGAGCGGCAGAAGCAAGTGGGTCACGGACAGGCAGAGTTCAATAAACAAAAGCATATGTGCCCTGCAGTGCCTCTTGCCTTTCCCTCAAGCAGAGTCTGGCTAGCGAACCTTAGCGGCGCAGCGCTGGGCCTGGGAGTGAGCACTTCTGACCTTTATCAGAGCAAAAAGCTGCTGACATCGGGGGACCTCGGAGGCTGCGAGGTGCCCTCTTGCACCTACTTCTGGTGCTGCTGGAAGGGGGAGGCGGTGGGGACCAAGTGTGTCATCACAGCCCGTGCTCTGCAGGACAATAGGGAAGGAGCTGCGGTTTTCCCCTTCTCTCCAGGTCTGCTTCTGCTCTTCGGTGCCTTTTGGAAGGATTTGGCTGAATTTGTTTAAACAGCGACTCTGCTAAGGGAACTCCAGCTGGGGAGGAGTGAAGGTGCCGGCATCACCTGTCTTCAGGCTCCTGTCCTGCCTGTGACAAGCATTTCTATACCTCTCCTGTGGCTACATTGCCGAAAGCTTTAAGACTGATGTATAAAATTGTGCTCTGCCACCACATATTCTAGCACATATACATATATGGATTTGTAACGTGCACAAGATCATGGTGGAGATGATTTAATGAACAAAATACCATGGGTAACGTACATGATAAATGCAATTTCTTCTGTAACTGCGATTTTTCACAAAAGTATGTGAGCATATTCATGCATATACATTTAGTTAAAACAATACTGACCCTTTATGGGCATATTTAAATGAATTTATGACCACTTCATTTTTTCTTAATTCAATTATGAGTAAACATGAATTTTTGAAGGCGGAGAAATCACTGGATCCTCCATTTTTCCATATAGCACAAGCCTGAGGACTTCAGCAAAAAATTCCCATATCCAGGCTAAAACTAGAGCATACCTTTGAGGAAGATAGCTTATTCAATATTTTCAAGTGGTATAGATCCATTGTGTCCCTTGCTTACTTTCACTGTTACTGGGGGAGTCACATTTCTATTCTGGCATTACCCAGTTTGCCCTTAGATGCTCTCATTATGCCAAGCATGGTAGAAAACACTCCTTCTTCCCAGTCTCTTACAGGTTTCAATTAAATCTCTGTAAACCGGGTATAAACCAGTTTAATTTAATTGGCATAAGTGTTTTACTTGAAATTGGACTAATGGGTCTAGCTAATGGGTGTAGCTGAGTCCAAACAGTCTAGATTACCAGGCTTGCCATGGTGATGTTTTTTCGGTGGTTCAGCAAGGTGCTGAGGAGGCAGAGTTCAGCCCTGCATGCTGGTGGGGTAGCGGTGCCTAATGTCCTCCTGGGCTGTCTGCCTTTAGCCTGCCCCAGCTGCACAGGGGTTTTGCCAGGGGTTGAGGAGAGGCACTTGTCCTTCCCTGGGTGCAGGCGGAGAATAAGCGGAGAAAGAGTTACTGGAGCTGAAGCACTGTAACTCATTAGCTACCATAATTTGATTTACTATCTGAATTCTACTAAAGTCTCCCCTGGGAAAAGGTGTGTTTTTAACCATGTTACCATCCTTTTGTAGACGCGTGAATTGTAATTTAATACCCATCAATTGCCTGGTGTTAGGTTCCTCACAATTACTTAGACTGGATGAAATATGTCCAAATGAATACTGCCTTGTCTATATTGAGACTGTAATGCATTAAAAACATCTTTTATCTTGGCAAGGCAAAGGTTAACTTTAATTTATAAAATATTTTTCTTCAACAAAGTGTGTGTATAGAAAAGACCTGTGCAGAGGAGTTCCTTGTCTATACAGACAGAAGAGTGTTTGTCAAATCTGCAGAGAGCAAGAGTGAAATGTTACTACTGCAATGGTGTAAATGTTTTTTTATTCATAAAAAATAACAACATCTAAAATGAAATGAAGCCTACAAATGAATGAAGAACAATGTACTAACAAAAAACCCCCATGAACTGCACAGTTTTTTATGGCTCAGTCCCCAACTATTTTTAATTTTCTCTCTGCTGGAGATCGCGTCCCCATAACCGAGCTGGCAGAAGGGATCTCATGTCAACGCTTCGGCTGCTGCAGGCAAAGTCTGGTGTGGTAGCTGAGATTCCTCTTCCCTCCCCATGCAAGCCAGGCTGTTTACGCTAGGCTGGCCTAGGCACTGACACGTCCTCCTTTCCTGCTTGCTCTGCTGCGGGAGAGGTAATCTCTGCAAAAGGTGAAACACACAGCTGGGGTAACAACTGCAGGAGCCACCAGAGTTCATCTGTGGAAACCTTTCTTTCCTGTGTGCTGAAAAGAATTTTCTGCAAGGAAAGGATATTTTTTTTTACTATGTATTTACATTTGGTATTGTTCTGACATATAAAGCTAGTGAAATTACTAAATTAATTAACAAATTTGGACTATAACAAGGGGAATTACTTTTAGTTCCTGAGTTCAAAACACTTAAAAAATATTTAGTCAATATTTACATTTCAGATGATGTTTTGGTGACAGGGATCCTTGTTAAAGGTTCACCTAAGGAGTAGCTTTAAAAATATAGCTCAGAGATGAGATAAGTCCTCCCTGCCTCTATCACAAGTCAAATATATATGCTTTTTACAATTTGAACTCAATTCAACACCACCATCTTATATATCATGATTAACGGTCAGGGTTCCATCCTCTTCTGCATTCTTTGAAGAAGCAGATGGGCATCATTTAATTCCTGGCTTTTTTTTGGCATTTTTCTTCAAACTTTATCTAATGCTTCATTTTAATGCTGTGTAGAAAACCTCAGTCTCACCTCAGAGCACTATTATTCTGACCATGATATTTGGACTATGACAGAAGCTTGTTTTATCCTCTCTTATTCCCTCTGATACTCTCTTCCTCCCTCCTCCCCCTTAGCCCTGAGCCGCTTCAACCCTCCTGCCCCGCTCCAGATCCCTGAGCTTTTCTAGTCTTGCTGCTAGTATTTCTCTCGCACTTTTCAGTCTTCTCAATGTACGGTCCTTAAAATCCAACTCGTCCCGTGTTCAGTGCCTCCCACCTTAGACCGAACCCTGCTCCTCTACCGCAGGTAGGGCCTGGGGAGGAGAACAGCACGATCCAACAAGGTAAAGTTTGTAATTCCTACCTCTTGGCTGTCCGGCCCATGTCAACCTGCCCATCTCACCCCAGCGTTGTGCTGCGTTGGCTCGCTGCCATGTGGCCCCCAGGCTTGCTGCCTGTCAGCCGGAGCTGCCTGCGGTGGCGGGCAGGCTCTACCCAGCGCAGCGGTGGGACACAGGGAGCAATGCCCTCGGGGCAGCGTGGCGACGTGGGCAATGGCAGTGCTGTTAAACGCCTGCTTTCCACAGGCCAGGGAAAGGAAGGAGGCATTAGGATGTGCGGTGGGGAGGGAGGGGGGCAGTTTGCTCTCCGACAGATGTGATATGCTTTCAGAATATTTATAAGCTTTGTTTGGGGCTTTCTTTTGTTATTTTGATAAGAGCTGAACATCTGTATATTTTTTTGTCTTCCAGTTCATATGCAGATGTACGTACAGCAGAGAGGTCGAATGCTGATAAAATCCCAAAATTGGAGTACTTGTGGTTTGACCATTTCATTCATTGTAAGCTCAAGATATTTGTTAATGGTGTCAGCACTTTAACATTTTTCTCTTTCCAGGGTGTTGATTCATATTTTAATATATAAGTAGGGATGTGGCAGGTAATGGAGGGATGGAAGAGGTTTCCCACCTCAGGGGATGCAGGCTGCCTTCTGCCTGCCTTTTCAAAGGCGCTGAGCACTCCTCTTCTAAAAATTATAACCCTCTTCAGATGTCTCAAAATCAAAGGGCCACTGAAGGAACTATAGGCTATTAATTTGTCTGAGTTTTTAATTAGGTGAAATTGCACTTTAGCCTTTTCCAGCCTGTGAGACTTTTGACTGTTTCCTTTGCATGTCTCTTAGTCTAAATGGCAAGTGTCTGGTGTCACTGCTGCCAACTGGAATGAGAATGACTTCTGGCAGCAATTTGCCAGTCCCTGAGGACTTGCGACATTTTCATGTCATCCTCCTCGTCAGAGGAGTATGGCATTAATGGCATAGATCTTCCTCTGAGTCAGCACAGTGGCTGGCACTAGTTAATACAGGAGAAGGTATCAAAGTCGCCTGATGGAATAATTTATTCAAAAAGAAAATTTCTTCTTAACTCCCATCAGTAAGGCTGAAGTGGTGGCACCCGTATCCCTGTGCGACTGAGGGCCACAGAGGGGTGGCCCGTCTGCTGACTCTGCAGCAGAAGTCCCCCTTTCTCCCTCCAGGCTTGTGCTCCCTGTCTCCCTGTCTTCCCTGTGGGAAGCCTGGGTGCTGGGGACAGGGTAGCCTCCAGGGCTCCACAGGGACTCACAGCCGATGGCAGTGAGGAGTGCTGTGATTCTCCTCCTCGAGACAGCTGTAAATAACATTGGATGTGATTAATCCCTTCAGGCCTGATGACTATTTTGGGACAGTGAGTTCCACAAGTTCATCTGTGATGCATGGGAGCAGGGAGAGTAAATGTTGTTTGTTACCAGTTTTAACTTACTTTTCAGCTCTAGGCAGTCTGTCCCAATGTTCCTCACCACCCTCAGGGTCACCTAGACCTCTTGGTTTGCCACTCATCTTGGGATGCTTTCTGGTTTTGCTAAATGTTTTTTCCATGTTGCACAAGTAGTAGTGCTGTACTTAATACCTACCTTTTTTTTTAACATCTTCCAACACTACTTTCCTAATCGCAAGGAAAGCTAACGTTATTTCTGTGCCCTGTCTTAACCGCTGCAGTCCCATTTTCACCCAGCCATTGGTGGACCTTTTACATCAGGAGACTGAGCTAATCCAGCATGTTACTGGGCTCTCGATCAATTCCCAACAACCGGTATACTTCCCAGTTTGTAGTGCCATACTTCTGTCAGTGCTAGATTTTATCTGCCGCTGTGCTTCCATTTGTCTACTGGTGGGATTCTTTACAGGCACTTCCAGCCTCTATTATCCTCAGAGCTTTGTGTCAAATGCAAATATTGTTGTTAATTGCTATTTGCATTTCAAGAGCGATTACATCTCGCTTTTCTTTAATTCCTGATTTATTTATGAATATTTTCAACACTGACTTAGCATAGAGGCTTTGCCAAGGTGAAAATTGACTATTTGTTTTGTTACTTCGCCAGTGTCTAATCCATAGCAGTTCTTTGCTGCTTGCCCAATGGCTACCCAATTTTCTTATTAGTCTCTATGAGGAATTTGTTGAAGACTTGAAATTCCCAGTACAAGGGAAGAAACTACATTATTTCATTTAGTGTTCTGTTGACACGTACAAGAATTGGAACTCTGGAGACTTGGCTTATCTTATTTTAGCTAGCCTAATTCATTTCATCATACATCGTTCGTCAAGGTACGTGCTTGTTAAGTTATGTTTGCTCAGCATCTCCTCCTTGGAACCCCAGTCCACAACACCTTGCTGCCTTTATTAGGTGTTAAAAGGGTAAAGTATCTACAAGTGTCTGCATATATCTGAACTTGCATATTGACTGAAATTGATATTATGGACTAAATCTTCATGTAGACACTCTTAGTATTTAAGAATAATTATACTGAAGTATTACGGAAAAGACTTTAAAGCACTTTCATCCCAGAGGCTTTCCTACATAAGAAAGGCATACAGGTGGGACAAGAGTTTAAAATTAGTTTATTCTATGGGCACAGGGCTGCCTCCAATCACTTCAGTTTACCACTTGGGAAGCGATTTTCAAGCTATCTGAAAAGGTTTAAAACACTCATATTCCAGGTAACTGGGCCCACACAGGAGAGTTAGACCAGAAGAGCTAAAAGTTAACTCTATCAGTGTAACTAACTATACTGGCACTGAAAAAACTTCCTGTAAGGACAAATCCTAAATTTTATGCTACCAAAAAAATAAATACTCGAGACATGTATGTGTCTAGGCTTGTATTGTTAACTGGTATTTAAGATAATCTGATATGGTAGAAGAAATTTTGAGACTAAAATCTCCAAATATTTTAAAGGGAGCATTCTGCCGGTACAAGCTTGCCTTCATCTTTGGGTGAAGGTTGATATCCACTTTTGGCTCCTATCAGTATTACTTCCTCAAGCTGGTAAAGGGAACTTTGTGCATCTGTGCTTTTCCTAGTATTAAGCAATTCTTATGACATTTGTAGTTTGCTGATAGACTGCAGAGAAGCCAGATGCTTTATGGCTTTTCTACATTGCTATTGTCAGATTCTTACAACTGAGTGAATACAGCGTAAGAGCATAAAAATGAAAATCTGTGTTATGCGTTTGCCTGTGCTAAATTAGATCTTGGGTCTCCAGAAAGAGTCAGAAATTCTAGATGTTGCATGTCTGGTCCAAGACCATGTGTTTCATTCAAAATTCACTGACAGAAATAGTAATGACGTGCTTTGAATTTGTTAGGGGTGTTTCCGCATTTTCTATGATATTTTCAGACAGTGCCATGGCAAGGCCGTTTATACCACCCTCTTCCATAAAGATGCAGTGCTCAGCAACTGTGAGCTTTCTGTACACTGCAAAGCAGAAGCCAACAGCAGAAGAGAGGGATCTGCTTTGCAATGGCTTTTGTAGTTGTGAAACGGAACGAATTTGAATTTAAACCTTTTATGAATGACTTTCCCAGAGGTACCGTATTCCAGCAAAATCCACGGCCCTATTTTTTCATAGGATGTGTAATCAAATATAAGGAGATCTATGATAATTTAAAAGTTCTGCTGTGCTCAAAAGGGAGGGAGGAAGCACGTTGGAGCTCCTGAGCATGTCAACGAGTGACCCCACCACTGAAGAGCTGTTATTTGATGATGTGCCTTGGAGAAGCCAGATAATTTATGTCCTTTCTATCCCACACTGTTGTTACGCTGCTTTACACACCTTCTGCCTCTCTTTTGAGTCTCCCAATGACATATACAGCCCACAGAAGTTAGGGTAAAATCAGTCATGCATCCATTAGCTCTGGGGGAAGAAATTTACTAGCTTGGGTTTTGTTTGCTTTTTCTCTTTTTTTCTTTTTCTTTTTTTTTTTTTTAATAGAGGAACTATTAAGCTAAGTGCTCTGTGGTCTGTAGTAAAGACCTGTGATATCCTGCCTACCCCCACTCTTTTTAATCCTTATATTAAGTCTCATATGTGCTTGTTCATGTAACCCCAAGTATGAGGGAGAAGATAGACTATACATTGCCCTCCTTCCTAATGCTCTTCCTCATTGTCAGTTTTCTTCACTCTTACTTCTCCCTCAAGGGTCTAAAGATATTACAGGTTTTTCCTCTACGCTACATCCTTTCTGAAGACCAGCTTCTCTGTCCCACTATTTACATCTGCCGTTGTATAGGCTGTCAGCTGTCCGACATCCCTGGGAATGACACCTTCTGCTACTATATAAAAGAAAAAAATAAGTGGTGGTCTGGTGGCTCACCTGTCATTATGACTTTGACAAAGAAAACTGCAAATCAGAGAGATTTTAGTACTTGGATTGGCTATGTTAGAGATTAAGCTGGTATTGGGGCATTATAGTTGGGGAGTAATTTGGACTCCTCACTATTTGTTACAAGTAGAGTGAAGGAAAAGCATGAAACTAGGTACGATTGCCCACTTGCTTGTCCACCTGCACAGCATATACCTGCCAAAGCAGGGGAAAATGCTGCCATTCCACTTTTTCACCTGTTAAGGTGTGGGTGACATGTGGGGCTACAGGTAATTAAGAAATTCTTGCAGAACAGCTTTTCTGACAGACAGTGCTGATTCAACAACATTGGAAGGTTTCACAAGGGAAATTTATGTATGTATCTCTAATCCCAGGAAGTTATTAAAATGTTTGGTTTTAAAAGGTCAGTGCATTCTGTCTTTGATATAATTTATAATATAGAAACTGAAATAATAAAGCAGAAGTAAATATCCTTATCTTTTATGACAAACCTTTTTTGAAATTTTTTTTTACAAAATATTGCTTTTTTGTCCTTATTTTCCAATCTCAGAATATCCAGGCTTTCTCCAAGCCCAGACAGGTCAGTTTCAGCAAGCTCTTTTGGTGGCACTATCCAGCCATCCAACTTCTGTACAAGTTTCTATGCCTTTGTGAGAATAAGGGAAAGATAATAGCGAGTATCTATGTATATACATATATACACTTACGCACACTAAGACATTATGTGTGTCATTAACTCTATTCTTTGAAAGATTACCCTAATTCAATTTATAAAACCTGTTCCATTACAATTTTCTTTACCTCCATGAGTATATACCTTCTTTGGAAATTGTGTCTTTCTAATCCACAAGCTCTTTCCATTCTTTATTTTTTAAGTCTCTTCAAGGTGTTAAATGTGTGATACTGGTATTTGTCACAAAAAGTTGTAAACCAAACCCTTGTGAAGTTTTAAAATACACTAAAACCTGACAAGACGTCCATCACAACTTGCAAGACTGAGTGACTATGCAGAAAATTCTCAAATTATAACATTTTATTTGAACCAAATTGTATTTTACTATACAACAAAAGTCTTGTAAACATACAGTTAACAGAAAAATGAAATAGATTACATTAATTGCCTTTGACAAAAGCACTCAAGTAAATGGAATTTATTGAAATTGCTGACACTAAGAAAAGAACTTTTACAGAGATAATTTCTTTAATGCTTCCTTTGAAGCCACTTGCAGAATATAGTGACTGCAGACACACATTTATGGCTGGTTTCATCCAAGTCATTGTTATTACTGAAGTGGGAGCTATTTTCTAAATAAAGTCTATATTATCTGTGTATCACAGGTCCTTCCGGAGGTTCAGAGCCAGAAGGAACCAATAAGATCTGCATTATACAAGTCCTACAGTGTCACAGATTAACTTCTGCAGCTGTGCAACACACCAGGACTGCTCGTCTGCCTCCCCGAGCTGCTCCATTACTCCCTTTCACTGAAGGGACTTCAGGTGCAAACTGGGAATAAGACCAGGCCATGTTGCTAATTTTGTAGGCTTGTTTCCAAAAAGTCTTCTCCCAAGAGACCATTGCTTGCTTTCCCGTGCCATGGAGAGACACGTATCTGCCCCCTGAGCAGGCTCCTGGACTGGTGGGTACGGGCAGGCATGTGACCAGGGTGTGCCTGTGCACTGGGGCACGTGGCTGGGGCTGGCGTCTATGCCTCTTTTGTACGGCAGGACTGACTTGACAAACAGGCAGTTAAAAAAGGAGTTTGTGAATCTTGGCATTGGTAAATCATCCAAATTTGGCCATTCATCTTTTAACAGATATGTATTTTATTGTTCTGTAGGAAAACTGTCAGGCAACTGAAAGATTTTCACCAAAGAAAAGCAGCCTGCTGTATATTTTCTTTTACTTTATCCTTGGAATTCAGCTGGCATTAAATAACAATATATTTATATTTCTCTGCTTTTATTTCTTTGTTTCCAGTTCTGGAAAGTCTCCTTACATAGCAAACTACTTGAGAAAAGGCCTCTTACAACCCTTTATTAGGACAAAGATGCTGGTATATTTGTACAGTTGCAGTGAGATTTGCATGCCTGTACCTTGTACAATTAGCAAAGTCACATCCTAGAAAAGAAATTAGCTATACCAGTTGAAAGGAGGGATAATCACGTCAATACCAGGAACAACTGCCAGCATAGCTGTTTCAGTCAAATACCCTAGCTCTGCCAGCACAGGTTAGTCAATAGATATCTGCAGCAGGCACTTCTTACTGACTGCTGTCAGTCACAGAAGGTATGTGGTGAACAGCCTTCCCACTTTCCCAGGAGAAATGGACTTAAGAATATGTATGGTGCTTTTCTGAATTATGGTTTCTGCTTATATATATATATATATATATATATGAGCAGTTTAACAAGGGAATTTGCATTCTGCAGCTCTCAACTGGAGCCCTGTCTTTAAATTCAAGGTGCTATCCCTAGAACAGAAACATTTTTCTTCCTTGATTGCACCTACCTGATGTTCCTGCAGGCACGTTTCTGAATGCTAGACATCGCGATTTGCATACCTATTTTAACTCTTTTAAATTGTGTCTTTACAACAATATGATGACAGAATTTGTCATCCCAAATGACATTCTGTTTCTGGGGGGTCAGTGCTTTGTGGTTTTTCTTTGAAATAACACAAGAGTTACAGCTAAGGGCAGGGGATGAAAAATGACTGGATATCTTACAATCAGCATCAGGAGCCTCCGCAAAGGAACAACAGCAATAATAGCAAACACATTCGTCTGTGAACTCCATAGGATATCATTAAACACTGCTTTTCTATGTCTTTAAATAAATACTTAATATTCTGTTTTCAGTTAAGCAAAAACAACATTTAGGAATCACCGTGTTTTACACTGGATCAGTATAAGTTTGTCTAATAGATTATTATGTCCCTGATAGCAGCCAATACTGGCTGTTTCAGAAAAAGCTACAGTAAACACATTAATGATCAATTACAGAAGAATCTGCCTTTTGGGCAGCAATTTACAATTTTTATATGCTAGTCACTTTTAGCAAAAATGATACTGGTTGTACCATACCACTACGTGCAGATATGAATAATGGGATTACTGCATTCCCTTATGAACGTTCTTTGAGCAGTCTAATGGTTTAAAAGTCGAGGTGGTCCCTGATTGAATAAATTATGATCAGTTGGGGGGCTTTCTACTTCTCAGGGAATGGAAAGGTGAAGGGGGCTTCATGGCTATTGAGTAAATGATACTTCAGAGTTCCCTTCCTGTATCTAGAGAGAGCCTGAAATAATCATTCTGGCATTATATTATTTAGGACCCTGAAGAACAACTCAGAGATGTGTGTCTTGCTCCCGTCTTCTCCAGCCTCTGTTCATTTTTGTGGCCTTTGTAAGAAGGCGGCGCTCCTCACTTTGAGAAATCTGGCAGGATGAGATGCTTCTTCCAGATTCTGAGTTCCATGTTTTGTGGGTTTGCATCCCTGCATTGTATATGATTAAACAGAAATCTTGTAATTGCAAAAGTGTGAGTTAATACTCCTTGAAAATTTTATCTGAAACAATGGCCATTTGTCTGAACCTAACAAACGCTTTTATCATCCTTGACTTCTGATCATGCTAAGATTAGGTCACTTTTTTACCTACTGAGTAAGAGTCTATGTCTAATTTTATTTTGCAGGGGTTTTTAAATTCTATTTTTTTAGATTTTTGAATCATAGAATCATAGAATAGTTTGGGTTAGAAGGGACCTCTAAAGGTCATTGTTGTGGTTTAACCTCAGCCAGCAACTAAGCACCACACAGCCGCTTGCTCACTCCCCCC
>NW_008795017.1:7901781-7928398 GCF_000699145.1 Aptenodytes forsteri
CCCCCTCCTCGTCTCCCCTGCCTGTCCTTCCTAAAGAGCCTGTATCCCTCCATCCCAACACTCCAATCATAGGAGCCATCCCACCACGTCTCCGTGATGCCAATAAGGTCGTAGCCCTGCAGGCGTGTGCACGTCTCTATCTTTTGAGCTGATTCTGATTTTGTGGGAATGGTAAAGAGATCATGTAGTAAATTTTTCAGATTTAAACACATTTTAAGATGGGAAGAATGTTTGAGCTGAGTCTGATTTTGTGGGAATGGTAAAGAGATCATGTAGTAAATTTTTCAGATTTAAACACATTTTAAGATGGGAAGAATGTAGAAGAAATAGTATTTTTCAATGGTTTTCATGTGTCCCTTGCTGGAGTATCTTGCTGAGAAATAACTAGGAGCTCAGTTGCTCTGAGGGGTTTTGCACATCTGAAAAATCTTGAGCTCTGACAGGGAAGGGAGAGAAGAGGAATAGAGAGATGGTATTACAACCTAGTGACTTTCCATCCTCTAGGGATAGTATCTGACATGAGTTAGACCTACTTAAGTTTTAGATCAAATAACCTTTACTCATTTGCTTCTGGTTTTGGGACATTTTTTATCATCGTATGGTCTTAGTGCTGCACTTTTATGTTAAAAAAGCTGTTCTGAGTCATTGCATCCCCTACTGGAATTCAAACAGAAAAAAGGTCCCATTCAAGCACTAAATTCAGCGGGGTTTGCTGTGGAGACAGAGGTGGCCGGGTTAGCCCGCTGCAGCTGGGGACAGGGCTGTGAGTCAGGGATCTGCAGGACTTGACTTAACTTGGGGGGATGGAGCAGTTCATCTGCCACTCAGGAAGGCACATGTGAGACAAGGATGGACTGAGGAGGGATCTGATGTGCAGCTAACCCAGTAACGGTGACAGCACTGAAAAAGCAAATCTGCTTATTATAATCTTTGTGTCTCTTCTGAATACTATCCAAGTTGCTAGTTACATATAAAAAAACGAAATGCCATGCAAGTCCCCTGCATATTGTTCTTTTCCCTATTGTGCTTAATGGCAGATCAGTTATATAAAATAGGTACAAGTCTTTGATAATGCTTATGTAAGTACCTGTTTAGTAATCCTTCTCTGAACATCACAGTTGAACTGGTAAAATTTATTAACATTTATATTACTGTAGAGCTGAGAGACATCAGCTAGGTTATAGCTATGTTGCGCTAGGTACTGTAAAAAGAGAGACTATCAGCCTGCCACATGAATCCTTGCTTCATATATTTATTTTATGAATTATATCTTCTATATTTGCATTAATGGGAGGTGACAGAACATTGCAAAATTGACCAGCAATTTACAGCCTCTTTATTTTTTAATTAAAAACATAAATATGCCTCTATGTAGCAAAGGGAAGTTTGCTAAAATGAATTCAGAATTACTTAACAAGCTTCCTTCCTTCCACCCACAGCTATAGAGGAATTTTCCATAAAGATATAGAAATAGTTTGGCTTTTAAAAAGTATCAAGGAATGAATGAATAAATAATCACAAGCTTTTATCATTTTAGGCTAATATGGCAGGCGGTGAAAGATTAACTTTCAGTGATACCTAAATAATGGCTCAAAACTCACAAATAATTCCTTTGTCAGCTATCAAGGAATAAAACATCATTTTTACAACCAAATGTAGACTGAATCCTTGGGACTATCATCTGCTTACTATCCTATGTGAATAGGAATAAAATTGGGCTTATTGTGTCCTACTTAGCAGGACTAGCATTATAGCATACTAGTACTTTGTATTTGCAGATGGTGTGTTTAAGTACTTTCATTTTAACCTATCCTTAATCCAAGGATGGGCACATAAATAACCTAGAGTGGGTGGCAAGACTACAGAGAGAATAAAGTAAGCATTTCTAATAATTATACTCATTTTTTATGTTAAACCAGTTTTCTAGGAGTTCTTGGGAATGTATACTTTAAAGCTAGATTAAATCTTATAAACAGTTAAGTATTAGGTAGAGTCTGATATAGATTTGACATAAATAAGAGAATGTTCTCACCATTAGCATTTCCTTTATTCATTCCATGAGATGATGACCCTAATGTCTGTTCAGACTTGTATGCAAGATATAAATCTTGAATTTTTGTCTTTAATGATAAACTTCTTTAAGATTAAACCTTCCAGATGTTCCAGGTTATAATTCTCGGGTGTATAAACTTCAGCCTTTGCAACAAGTCTACCCTTTCAGTGCCAACATTAGTGAAAAACAAATAGTTTGTCTGTAATCTGAAAAAGAAATGATCTTGTAATGATGGAAGGGATTCCCAGCAACAGCAGTCAAAACTGTTGTTTAAATGTTGCTGCATTTACAAAAAAAACCCCTAAATGTTGCAATTTCTAAGTCCTGTGCCTCACTCCAGCTGTCTGTGAGACAGCTTTAGAATCCACCACCTGATTTCAGCCACATTTGGAAGGAGAATAGAACTGTCAAAGATAATAGATGACTGGATAAAATTGAAGAGCCCTATTATTGCTCCCAATTTACAGCATGAGTTCAGCACCTATTAGACATCAGAAAATGATCATGGGATCATAACATTGGCCTCCACAAAGCGATAGGAGACCAAGATTCAGTAGTTCCACTGCTCTTAGAACTAGTTATCAATAAGGATGAAATTGAAGTTACTATACGTGTGGTGGGAGCAAAATTCAAAGAGGTGAATTTGCTCAGTGTTCTGAAAGAGCTGATGCACAGTCAGAAGTGGGATTGTTCGTGATCCAGCCTGTAAAAGATTTTTAAGTAGGGTATGATTGTATGAGGGGTTTGAAGAACAGCAAACGTAGCCCTTACATTTAGGCAGACAGAAAAAGTGATCTAACAGAGACAGGCACTTTTGTCTGAGTTCAAGGAAGGAAAAATTGAAGACATGGTGGTGAGTGGAAGGTAAAGAGGCAAAAAGGTTTACTAAAGATAAATATGGCCAGACCAGTCTGCTATCTATCCCTGGCAAAGCAGCTTATTTTTAGACACAGAAAATGCAGTTGATCTAATCTACCACACTTCACCTGAAGGACTCCTTGATACAGGATGTTGTTGATGCTTGACGTTTACGTAAATTCATAAAGCAGTCAGAAAAATTCATTGAAGAAAAGTCCCTCTGAGGCTATTAAATATATAGACACTTATTCTCATTAGGAAGTCTCTGAGCCATATACTAATAGAGGCAAGGAGACACCTTGAGGGAAGTAAAGCTGAATACTCACCCCATTTTTATTTTCTTTCACAGACATTTCCTATTGACAGATGGACCTTTATTTTGATCAGTATGACCATCCTCATACTCCTGTGTTCTTATCTGAACTGCATTGAATTATGTGGAAGGGAAGTTATTAATTAAGCTGGAGAAGATTTGGAAATAATTCCAGAATTTTAAGATGGATAAACCAAGGGCTGCATAAGCAATCACAGCGGTGATCCTTTCCCTTTACTCAGCACTGGTGAGGCCATACCTGGAGTACAGTGCCCCATTCTGGGCTCCCCAGTACAAAAGAGATACGGAGCTCTTGCAGAGAGTCCAGTGAAGGACCACAAAGATGATGAAAGGACTGAGGCATCTCTCCTATGAGGAAAGGCTGAGAGGGCTGGGACTGTTCAGCCTGGAGAAAAGAGAAAGCTCGGGGGCATCTTATTAATGTATATAAACACCTGAAGGGAGCATACAAAGAGGACAAAGCCAGGCTCTTTTAAGTGATGCCCAGTGACAGGACCAGAGGGACACAAACTGAAACACAGGAGGTGACATCTGAACATCAAGAAACACTTTTTTACTGTGAGGGTGACTGAGCACTGGCACAGGTTGCCCAGAGAGGCTATGGAGTCTCTATCCTTGGAGATATTCAAAAGCCATCTGGACATGGTCAAGCGCAACTGGCTCTAGGTGGCGCTGCTTGAGGAGGGGGGTTGGACCAGATGATCTCCAGAGGTCCCTTCCAACCTCAGCCATGCTGTGATTCTCTCACTGCAGAGAATGGAGGCAGGTGATAGAACTCCTCAAAGGTAGCTTCTAGGTCACATCTTATTTTCCTGGTACCCTGAAATACCTCAAAATATAAAGCTGGGGTACACATTAAATTTGCTGACTAAACAAAGCTGGGTATTGCTGTTAGTTAAAGGGATGACTGGAGTAAGGTACAGAAGGAATTAGAGAACCCTGAAGACAGTAATAACAAAAATAAAAAACAATTAACACAAAGCAGCAGGTTCTGCTTATCAGCTGGAAGAACAGAAGAAAGAGACTTGGAGTGCTAGCCAGTTATGGGGTTAAGATCAAAGCTGTATGCTTTTGGGTCCCTACCAGTAGCTTTACTTTGCTTTAATATATTTCCAACCTTAACAGTAAAACACAGTCCACCTAAATTAGGTGCCATGAATTTCCCCACAAAGAAAGGACTCAGCATTAACTGACAAGTTTTCTGGATCACATGCTGTGCAGGGAGTTGCACAGAGCTAGCTTGTAGAGCCAGCACTTCTGTGGAGCCCAAAAGCCTGCACCCCTGTCCACTCAGGACCCAGGCCACTCTACCAGCCACTTTCCCTTTGTTCAGTTTTCCCCTTGTCATGGGATCAAATTTTCACAAACTTGTATTAACCAACAGTTTATTATGTTTGGAGGAGAAGAAATTACCTTCCCGCTTCTAGGGGAAGTTGTGACACGGTGGAAGCGAGACTGCAGGTTTCAGGGGTCCAGACAGTGGTCAGATGTGGAGCTGGGCTCAGAAGTCAAGAGGTGAGCACATTCAGAGGGAAAGGACAGAGATCCACCTTCTTCCACTTGGATTCTTTCACTTTGTTTTTTTATTTTTAAATACAGGAATTATGTAATATAAAATGCATAAATTGTCCCTTAGGGCTTCTTTTAAAGCATTGTCAGGATGGTGCATATATAGTCCCTATTGGAAATCATAGCCTATAACAAGTTGAGAAGTGGTACACTTGGTTCTCCTCAGGACCCCTGAGAAGGGTGCAGATCTGCTCCCCGTCAGGGCATGTCGCCCCTAGGCCAGTGGCAGTGCTGCTGGAGATGCTTCCCACTGGGAGAAGGTAAGCTCAAGCAGAAGAGACCATCATGGACCCCTGTATCAGTGTTTAAGCAGCATTTCCAACAAGACTTTTGGGTGGATTTTAACTTTGGCAGTACCTAAATGAAGTAGCTATTTTGATTGACTTGCTAGTCATAAGTCTTGAGGCTGGCTGCCTCTGAAATTGATAGTCCAACCAAATAATTCCCTGGAGAGCTGAGTATTTACTACCTTTCCCCAGTGTGAAAATAATTAAACATAAGTTGTATTTAAAGTGGGAAAGTTAGAAAGCATTCAACTATTTAGAATCATTGACTTGTTGAGAATGTTCTTCCCAAATCTAACAGAAGCACTGAATGTATTGTGGCTAAATTTGGCTCTTCACTTACTGTAGTTAAACATCTTTTTGCATGGGTGAATTATGTGGCTGAGCCTTTCTGAGAAAAATATTTCGCGGAAACATTTTTCTCTGATGCATTTCTGAACTGATTCACAAAGGTATACACCAATATTTTCATAGGAATTAGGATCTTCTTAGCTCTATTCCACAGGGGTGGAAAATAGTTTTTAGTTGACAGGAAATATGTTATTTAGCATGTTCAGATAAGCTGTCCTCTGGTTGTTTAAGCTTTAAGATCTTATCACTTTAATAGTCATTCTTGTCAAAGAAGATACATGTGCAGCTGAGGTCTATATTTATAGAGACCAGTGTTGAATCCTAGTATTTTATCTAGGGAGAGGTGATACTGGTAAGTTGTCCCAAGGGACAAAATTTGCCACTGCAGCAAATACAAATGGATTATAAAAGAAGGCTGTCAACCCAGAGACTGACCTTGATGACTAGTGGCCTCAGTATTATTATACTGAAGTTTCTTTATGGGACTCTGCTCTACATAAGGCCCGTAGACATCTCCAGGAGAAGAAGGAAGATATGGCAAGAGGCTGGTTGGGCTTGACTTAGCAGGCTGCAAGGACCAATGTGGAGCAGTAACAGCAGATGAAATATTCTTAGAAGAAGGAGGAAAAAGAGGAAGGAGCTGGAGGAAAAGCCACTGGAGGTCCTGAGGGTGGCTGTAAGAGCAGCAGGGAGCAGCCTGGCGCAGCCAGGACCAGGACAGGGGCAGCGGTGCCCTGCTCCCAACTGTGGATGAGTGCTGGGGCACTGAACCCTGAAGTGTCACTGGAAGTGAGGTGACGAGTTTTAAACTTGCGCTGCAGATGCAAGTGGGACTGCAAAGTCTGTGAACTAGTGTCTGGTGGGTTGGGGTAGGAGCTGGTGGTACACTCCTTCACACGGCACTTAAAGCAATTGTGCCCATGACAGTTTCACTGTCTGAGCATGGAAAGCATCGTGTGTTATTCGTCAGGATACAGCTATTTATAGGAGCTCACGGAGGGCTCAAGCTGGGAGAGGCTGGTGTTCAGGCACACATTTTGCCCATGCCTCTGACTTTGCGTTATCTCTCCACATGTCTGCACATCAGTGTGCCACACATTCATGCTGACAGCCCGAAGAGGGATCAGTTGCATTATTATCTAAATCCCAACAGTGTGCTTGGATCTGATGATGACACTAATATACCCTATTTCTGTACAAAGAAAACTGCACTGAGAAAAGCAAGAAGGCTGGCAGATGGGACCTGCAGCTTACCAGGTGTGGGGTTTTATAGGGACTACTTGTCTGGAGTTTTTACTCATTATCTTTTCATATGGTACTTTCTCAGAAAAACCCAATGTAGTTCTGGTTTCTCAATTATCTGTTTGTATGCTTGTACATATGTACATAACTATCTGTAATCTTTCACTGTAATATTGCCAGCATGATTTTTTTTAATCAGAGCAGTTGCCAGTAGCTCTGTCTCTGCCTGTTTCCTATTTCGATGAAGATGCGATTTCACAGAGCACATCTAACTGTTCTTATTTCCCAGAATGTCCCAAAGTTTGATCTTTTTAAAAGGAAAGATAGGAAAGGCACCTTGAGTATTATTGCCACTGCTGCTTCCCTTTAATGGTTATATGGTGACACTGCTTCGCACAGGATTACTGTCACTGGCACGGAGGGGACAGGAGATTGGCTGCCTTGAGGAATGAGATGAGACGATAAAGGAAAGAGGATGTTACCTCTGTGGCATCTGGCTCTGTCTCTCGATTTTCATTCCATGCATTCTGTGTGGAGCCAAGGTGGGGTTTGAAGCAGTTTCTTGCCTTTGTGCCCCTGCCATTGTTCAGCAACAGCAAAGAGAGTGAGAGAATTGTGACAAATCTATTTTACTTAAAATAACTGAACTGTGTAATTGTTCGAGAGGGCTTAGCAGGCAAATGCGATAAAGCCGAAAGTTATGCAGATCACCAAAGGTACAGGATACAGTGACAGAGTGAGGCAGAAAATTGACTCGTGCTACATTATTCTTTGGTAAGCATTGACGTAATTATATTACTTAAGTGCTCATATTGCAGTGAACATGGTTTTCAGAGTGCTGCACTTCTGCTTAACTGGAATGAAAACCCTAAATTTCTTAACTACATTTTGCTTTGTGCAGAGAAGGCTGAAGTTTTCTCTGCAGAAATCAGGTTCCAGTATACTAACCCCTTAGGAGTGCAGCAGTTAGCACTAATCTGGGCCATTTTTGCTTGATATGCATTGAAAGTGTCACAATTAAGACTGTTTGTCATGGTAGGAGAGAAAAATCATAAAAGGAGTGAGAGGCCCAACAGTGGGTTGAGAAGAGGAAACGTTTTAGCTGATCTTCACTTGTTAGAGCGGGTTTTCCCCTGAAGGCAGGGGCATGTGGGGGGCCCTTGAGCTTGTGCCTGTCATCAAACAAGCAGCTGCTCTACCAGTGGTTTTACCAGTGGTTTGCATTCTCCAAAGTTGTGTCTATCCCGCCAGTGGTTTTACCTTTGCATTCTCCAAAGTTGTGTCTATCCCAGATAATTTAAGTAAAAATGTTGTCCCTTAAAAATCTCAGTAATGAGAGATTTCAGTTTTCTATTGAAAGCTTCCTGTAATAGTCTTCTATTATTTGATGTCTGTTCCTTTCAGGGAGGGGTAATTAAGAGCCAGAAGAGAAAAGAAGAAAAAAAAGTATCTCACCTTTCTGGCATATTTTCAAAGGATTCAATTAGGGAACGCAAAACAAAATTTCTTTAAAAACATGATTGATGTGGGAGCTTTAACTAGGTGCTGTCATTTGATACCAAGGCTTTTTATTAATGCATATTGCACGATAGAAATGTGTGGGACAGGATGCCAGGTTGTTGACAGTGTTTGTGTGTGGTATATGTGTTACATGAATAGATGGGCTGTGTAAAGGTGCATTTTGTTTCTTCTTTCACTGGTTCATTTCTTTAATCTGAACTGAAACTGAAAGATCTTACTGTGAGGCAAGGAGTTTTGAGTGAATAGGGTTGTTAAGGAAATCCACCTTGAAGGGGAATATTTTATATACAGAATGTTATTTTCCCTAGAATGAAAATGCTTAAAAGCTAGTGGTTGTACCTTGTATTATGCATACTGCAGAGGGCTGGGAAACCATTCATGACCACTTGATGTTCCTGATTTTCTGCATATATATGCACATATATGTACATATTTCATATACACATATTCATCTATATTCATGTACATCTAGATGATATGTCAATATATGTATATGATACATATGTTATATATATGACAGCACAATCACTGAGAGTTGTAAAATGCTGTTAGCACTGCCTATCAATAGCTTTTAGAGTTAGGAGCTGCTTCTGATGGAGAGCAGGCTCTTTGTCTCATCTAGAGAAGGACAATAAACTGTGAAACCCTTATTATTTTTGAAAATGCAGTTCAGAAAGTGAGTAGTCATTTTTTTGTTAGACATTTAATTTGTCTATAAATAGACTAACATATTCTATTTTCCTCTCTTTTTTTTTTATTCAATAGTGATGAGTTGCCTGTGCACAATGCAACCCTGATGAAATGAAAAATTTGACATCTTTTATTGAGAGATTATAGCTAATCATCTTGCATATAGATGCCAGTAGCTCTGGGGAAACCTAAGGTGGTCTTACATAGTGGTGGAAGAAGTTAAAATGTAGGTACTGATCAACAGTTTAAAACATATTCTGGAAATATATACAATGACATTTTTCACCAGCTTTCTAAGGAAGATTCAGGCAGTAGTTTAAGGGTTACAAAGAGTAAGCCTTAAAAAACAGAAATTTTGTTCATGAAGCAGGTAAGAAAATAGTTTAATAAATTGTTTAATGGTGATTTGTTTTAAGCCAAAAAGAAGTTTGTGTATTTTTTGCTTTTTTATTAAGATCTCTGAGATTTTTACCTAGAACTGTGGGTAAGCATGGTAAATACATTCACCAAGAATAGGGTTTGAAACTGCAAACACTTATGTACATGAGTAACTTTACTGAGATTTGTGCTTGACCAAGTAGGTACATGTGATTTGCCCTGCACCATGACTTGATCTTTTGCTCGTATCAGAGAGCTGAGAGCTGGCCCCGGCTGGACTCCAGCATTATTTAAAATGGTTTCCTGCAGACCTTAACTCAGACACCCTTCTTTGTGATGCTTTTGCAAACAGCGTTGAACATAGTCTGAACGGCAAGTCCATTCACAAAAAATTGCACCCAGACAATAAATCTTTCAAAACTGCTTGTGAGATTGCTTTGCTACAGCACTAGCTACTTAAAGCACTGAAGAATTGTCCAGTAAATAAAAGGTACTGTTAGAAACTGCTAATAAAGTTTAGAGAACCACCTAGTGACAAATTTCAAAAGAGAAATCTTTCGATAGAAATGACACTACTTGAGCACAAGTAGGAAAATTATCCAAGGGGAAGAAGATGAAGGGTTCAGAAAACCTAACTTTTTATATAGTGGCATGCTCAGATCCATTTCCTGTAGGTCTAAAATGAAAATTGCCATTTAAGAATAGAGATTTCGAACAAATGGCAGAGTTGGCAGAAAGAACTGCAAGACCTTGGATTTTGGAGAAAATACGTTAACATGAACATGCTGTGTACATATTGCCAGGAGTAAGGAGAAAAGGGCAATAAGGTGAAACATTTGTCTGAATATATGTCTCAAGACCTGCACTCAGACAATGGAGTTTTTCCATCCATTATATCAGACCCATTAGATGAGCTCAGTAAACTTACCATTTGAAGACACTAAGGTAAAATATAACAATTTTTTTCAGTGTAATAGCTGTTCAGATTAGAGCCATTGTAGGGTATGAAAAAAAGCGTTCAGGACAAAATATCTAAAAAGGAAGAGACTCGGCAACTTTGTTAGGAAACAACAAATTTTCTATTGAAGAATATCCTTAAATTGGCCAAATGTCTTTGCAGCAGATAATGAGCTATATTTCCTGAATACTGAGAGTCTGAGAAACTCTTAATTGCTCATAAATCCATGTACTGGAAAATTTGGAACATTTAATGAGTTGGCAACAGACTTCAAAGAAAAGGATTTCATACAGGCTGAATTAGTAGAAACTAATGGACAACGGGTAAATAAGGACTGCAGCTGAAATGTTGGGGATGTAGGACAAACCAACCCATATATTTGGAGATTAAATCTTTCCTTCATCATCAAGGATATCTGTCTCACAATGATGATGACTTCTACATGTAGTTTGAGCCATGAAGTTCAAACAATAATACATATCTTGCCTTATTGCGAAATGATCTTGGACTGTTCATTTTCCTCAAAGGTGTCTTTAGTTGCTTGAAACAGAGGGAGTCACATAAAGGACAACGACACCATATACCTTATTACTGTAAGCTGTTTTTGTTTCTCTGTTCTTTGAGTGAGAGTTTGATGCGTTGTTCATGCGGGATACTCACATGTAGAAAAATCTGTCTTTTGGGGGCTTGTGCCTTGCATCTGTGTTCTTGAAATGAATGTTTTGATTGGGATCCCTGTTGCACATCTCAGCACCTTGTACTGATACCCTTCAGTGAACATCCAACTTTACATCAGTTCTACAAGTGGCTGCCCTCTCATGTGGCGCTAATGACCAGGCAGATTCAGCAAGCTCTGCACATGCATTGTTAACATCAATCCTTCTTTCACATGGCTCCTTTCACCAATAGCAGACAGATGGCATCTACAGGCAACCTCAAGTTTGAGATTATATATTTTGTAGGAATCGTAATGTCTTTATTTGGTATCATTTAAATTAGCTGATCTATTAGAATTGCTGCAAAAGAGTATTGAGATTCTTGATAATTTCCAATGGTATCACCTTTTTTATCCTCATTTTGGTTTTTACCAACTTTCAGAAGGGAAACATCATTGTATATATGTACTGTCTGTGGGCTGATCTCAGAGCAACATTTCACTAATCTGTACCCTAAACAAGGCTATATTGATGTCTGGGCTTTTTTAATTCTAGGTATGGTCCCAGTCCATTAGAATGGTGTTCATGAGTTCCTCCTTCTTCACTGCTCAGCTAATATTCATGAAGCTTATGTTTCAAACCTTCCATAAAAGTTAAGACATTGCAGGAAAAAGCTTACAAGAATCAGATAAATAAGAGCAGCAGTAGCAGATGTATGAATAAAAACACATATTGTGGCATCCTATATTCACTTTGATAAAAATCTTGAAAAAATATTTCCACAGACAGGTTATAGTATATGAAATGACTCTACTAAACCATGTAAATAAAGTCATCCAGTTCGAGTTTTGCTATCTCAGAAGTTAATGGATAACATCCTGGCTAATGGACTGTGAGAACTCCTTAACAAAGTCCAGTTATTCCTTAACTGGAATAAAACCAGTGGTTTATGAATGACTAAATAAACACAGTAAGACGAAGTGTACTCTGTGTAATTTTCATTTTCTGTAGATGTTTAGAAAATAGAAAGTCATTCTAGAAAACTCAAAACTATCACAACTAGCTTAGAATGATTATGTGCTGTGCATACTAAAAATGCAATGTCCTGAAAATCCATTTGCCTGAGTTTTTAAAAATAAATATTAATAAAGCAGTTAATTTTTGGCTTTTCTACAAAGTTACAATTCTGTCCCAAGGATTGGAAAGTATTTTTGAGACTGTAACAACAGAACAGGTATCTGATTGTGGCTCAGCATTTCTTTTTGATTTCTCAGTGCTTAAAGGATACCCTACACCAGACCTGCTGTTAGTACAGATTATTTCCCCTTTTGTGGAGGCACAGGTCTGCCTAAAGAGAGAAAAAAACGGAATCAAAGCTTTCCCAACTCTTCATGCTTGTTCTCTCCCCTCCTTCGTAGAGGAAGATGCAGTGGCCTTCAATCAGGTTTCTACTTGACTCATGGTGCCATGGAGCAAGAGTACAGGGTGTTTAAGACTTTCTTCCCTGACAGAAAAGGGCTCGCTAGTTAGGCAGGATCTCTGCAGAAACTTTATTCTTTTTAACACGTGGACCACAACTGAAAAAGCCAAGAAAAAATAAAGCCTTTTCCAAATCATCTGCCCACAACCCTATTCAGTGCTCTCCATCAGTCTAGAAGTTTTGTCACCCTTCTTGGAGGACTCTGACACGATGCATTTACAAAGTAAAAGGTGACACCTGCTGTGAAAGCAATGAAGATTATTAGTGTGTCCAACTTCAAATACTTTTCAATCTTTCAGTGATTATGGATGCTTCCTATCAAAACTGTCCAAGATGCTGTAACTTTTATATGGGTTTCTGCAAAAAGATAAACCTTGGAAGTTGTTGGACTGTAAAATAGCAGTACAATATGACACTGGCAAACCTTTAAAAGATAAATCTTGGCAGCCGCTGGACTGTACAATATTAGCACACTCTGACACCATTGGATCTCTGAAACTCCAGAGAAGGATCATAGAAGTGATTTTTCTCATGTAACAGAATGAAGAAGACTGTCTAACCTTAGAAATCCATCTGGCTTAATTTAATTTACAACTATCCTGTATAAGTGTATATATCTTTACTGAGCTCCTTCTAGAAAGGCAACAATGGCAATTACTTAGTTGGTTTATATTGGTTTATATACTGTAGCGATAGCTCTGAAACAAAGCCTGGCAATTCCAGTTCTCAGAACAATGGCTTATCTGTAAAAAATATGCTTCTGAAATAGTCAATAATTTTAACGACAATATAGTTTTGCCATATCCAAGCTTTTGGAAACAATGAGCTTGAACCCCCATATTTGTGGCTGATTAAAATCACTAGGGGCCTCTTATTTTATGCCTAAATCAAACTTCCTTTTGTCCCTTTTTCTCTCCTTTTTAGCATTAGTGAGAAACTCCCATTTCCTTCTTTATCCCATCTTCCTTTCCGTGTCTGTGGCATTTTTGCAGGTTTTAAGTTTATCCTTAAAAACCCCTGCAGAAATGCAATCTGTCAGCTCACTGATCCAAGAGACTCCATCTACTAGGAACCCCTGAGACTCAGATTTCTCTATCCCTGCTGCGGGAGCAGCTACCTGCTTGAATTTTCTTTGCGTGTTTTCGCATAGCTCCCACGCCGCAGCATTTGCTTGACCTCCATACTTCCTCCTCTTCTCACAATTTCCTACTTTGCATTTTCCTCTGCTCTGTTACAGCACATTCACCTGCACTCGGACTCCAAGTACTCATCTTCATGCTTGTCTGCCGCTCCTCTGCATCCCTCCTGGTCCCTACATTAGTCTCACTCAATTTGCTGTCCCGTTTCTGAACGCATTTTCCCTCCCCGCTGCTCCCACCATCTCTGGCATGTCCATATTCTCCTGTCCCCTGCCTGGCCCTCACAGAGTAGCTAACGAACCATTAGCTTCCCTGATGGCATCCTGTCTTCTGCCCGATTGCAAATAACAAGGACTGGCATCCATCTTCACTGGTTTACCCTCACTTTCACCCAGAAACTTTAAATGGATCTGGCAACCAACCTTCTGAGATCAGGCTTGGCCTGGTCCCAGTGTTGGCAATGGGAGATGGAAGGCATTTTACTTACAGATCAAATTTCACAATCTTGTAAATAAAATAATTATTAATAATTGTCATAGCCTAAAATAATTAATAAAATATTAATAAAAACCCTCTACCTAATCTCTTCTATGATTTAAGTGAAAACATGAAAGCTGGTGTGGCTGGTGACAGAGGGGCTACACAGCAGTTGCAGAGGTGTGAAATCAAGGAGGACTGAGAATGGGGCTTTCCCTCTGGTATTGGTGGGACTGTGCTCCACTGAAACCCTTACAAAAAGTTAACATCACTTACCGAGCTCAAATCCTAAATAAATGAACCTTGCTTGCCTTACTGGCTTTCACCTCTCCGTGGAAAGTTGTCCCACGCTTTGGAACAATTCCTGCCATTTCTGTGACAGCCGTCTGTAAAAAACTAGAAAGGATGGCAACTTCATTATGATATTTCTTGCTGCGAACTGTAGAAAACTAATCATGACCTAAAACTGATCACTGGACCCAACAAAACACCTTGCCTTCTATGACTTCAGAAGCTATATTTTATTTCTAAAGTTAATCTACCCTTAATGTGTGGGGAGGGAGGACAATAGACCATGTCCTCTCAGCGCAGGCTGGGAATCTCAGGTGCAGTGTGGTTTTGACAGCTTGGAATAGCGATCCATCACTTAACAGACAAATAGAGGCTACAGTCTCTTTGCAGCAGCTCTTTTTCAACACTAGGGTGACGTCTGTGCCCTCTGCAAAGGATTGCGCGGTGCCAGCCTCAGAAAGGGATAGGTTTCAAACACAGCTGGGCTTGAGCAGGCTGTTTGCAAGGTGGTTTGAGTGTTATTTCTTCTTCAAGAACTGTTTCTCCAATGGTGATATAATATTTCTGTCACCCAAACTTTTCAGCAAGCACATACCAAAATAGAATAGCTAGGTAGTGGATAACAGCAAATGGAGGCTCACAGCCATTTAGCTATATGTCACAGGCAAAATAAGTTATACTGGCATATGCAAAACTCCATCTGAAAGCAGAATTGACGTAATGTGTACATCAGAGGATTACATAATGATATCTTCTGATGTTGCTCTCTTTGATGAAAGTTTTGAAAACAGGGGTAAATATTTGTAAAGATTTGTCTAGGGCAAACTGCATTAAATATACATATTATAAAGTGAATTTGCAAGTGAATTCTTAAGAGGCTAGGAGACAATACAGCAAGAATAATTGCAAGTTGGTTATACAGTTCAACACTTTGACCCAATATAGTCCTTCAAAGTAGATTATTTGTGTTCTTTGTTAGGACTTTATTGTAAAATACAGTGTACATTTAATAATCAATGCCATGTTCTCATAAAGAAAGATCAAAAGTAAAAATGCTAATCTGTATTTTCTTAACTATTTCATTCTTTTACTATACAGTGCTTTTTTTTTTCATGGTGACCTTGTTAGGAGTCTGACATTATCAGAACATGTGACTGTCCAGGTCATTAGGGACCACACTTTCCCATGAAATTATTTAAGATATTTTACTCTTAGAGAGGACTACAGAGCTTTCTTTTCACTTACATGTGCAAACAGAACAGTGGGATTATGCATCCAGCTACTTACTTTATTATTTTTTACAGTGGACATGTGTTATCTGAGTAAAGTTGAAATCGCTTTAATCCATCATAGAGTGGATTTAACAAAATTTTAATATTAACAATTAACCAGACTTGCTTGTTAAAGAACAATGCCCCCGGAAATAATGTATTGTAATCAAAAAGTAGTATAATAACGCAAGAACTCTTTCCTAGTAAATAATTTCCTGCTGTATTTTTGGTATTTATACTGATAGAAGAGAACATAGTAATTGTATAATTGTTTCCTATCGATATGTACAATTCAGTAGCGCTCAGTCACTCACCCTGTGGCTTTGCAGAAGTCATTTGGCAGTTCCATAGATTTTTGAGCCATCAGGGACCTTTAGATCATCTTGACTGATCTTTCTGCATAAAACAGGTCAGAGAATTTCATCTAGTTATTCCTGTATTGAGTGGAGCAACTGGTATTTGACCAAAGCTTGTCTTTATGTCACAGTTTACCTTTTTTTTTTTTTAATGGGGGATATTACTTCCTATTTAGTACCTAAGCTGTGAAGATTCATTAATGTTTCTGAATACTCTAAGATACTGGAATTTAATGTGCTATAAAAGAAATATTTCCAATTATGATCTAAACATGATTTTTTAATCAATGTGATGAATTGGATACTGGGACAAATTAGTCAGTGGTGTCTCCAGCAGGAAGGAGTTTTGCCAATTCAGACCAAGATTTTTTGTTATAATAGTTGCTGATAATTTGAAAAAGAAAAGATACATGGTACAAAAATGACATGTTTTAAAAAAAATTTAAACTAAAATGTTAAACAGAAAGTAACTTTAAATATTTAATGTCATTAAATCTAATTAATGAATTTTTCTTTAGGTTTCAGATTAAAAATTCACAGAGATTCTCATTCCTTTTATCTTCATTAGCCCATGCATATGTTATTAATTATTTGTTAGGTATTTCCATAAACGTTTGATGATATTTATGGTGTGAATGTAAAACCAAAATTCTTTTACTCTAACATCACTGGGACAATATAGGGATGCTTGCCCTGCTCCACGTACATCCCAAAGAGTCTCCCTTTGAAGGCGTTCAGTTCTGTTAGAGCTATTGCCCAGCCTGTCTTAGGCTGCAAAGTGCCTCCCACCTGCATGCCTGCTCCACCGCCTTTGCCTTCACATCAGGCAAAGATAATTTATACACAAAGGGTGGGAACCTTCTCTGATCATCTGTAATGAGAGAACAGGAGTAAGTAATCAAATACGTGTTTTCCATCTTCAGTGAAAATGATTTTAGTATGACTTAACCAGGCTTTCTATCAGTTGCTTTCAGGATACTTACAGCAGTAGCAACGTTTTAGAAAAATACTTGCTTTCACTGGCTTATATTTGTCTTTGCCTTTTTAGTAGCACTGTCTTTCAATTTGCCGCACTGAGCAGTATTGCCCTTGCTGCTGTGAGTCTTCTCTGGATCCTCCTGGTTATTTAAGAAGTTCCTCTTCAAGCAGCATTTGCGAAGTTTCTCGATGGTCAGAATTTCAATTTACAACAAGTCTCCTTCAGAAGAGGGTGTAATCAAGGCCATTCTGGTCTATTATGTATACTGTCTATTTATATTTACCCATAGTCTATGTATATTTAGTCCATTTGAAAAACACACACAGACATATTTGCTGAACAAACAGTAACTGCTTTCCCAAAGTTACATTTAGAGTGGGCAGAGTAAAACTTTTAAGAACAGTAGTACCCACATGGAGTGAACTACTACACAGGGGACACTAAAACCAGTGATAATTATTTTAAATCTCTCTGCCCCATCCAAATTCTTTTTTAAACAAATTAAAGCACTTTTGTTTAGAGATATTAAAACTTCAGGTTTGTTGTTTTAGCTCTGAACAGTTAATATGGCAATAGAAATAAATACTTATAAAATTTGAAGAATTAAAAGGAAGTTGTTTCAACCCATCCAAGGTTTACAGATGCTGTAATTTAAGCTTTTGGGAACCAGTAAAATAACTGACACTTTTGAGAGCATCTTCTGCATGATGCTGCAGAATCTGCTCCTCTGACCAGTTTGACTCTGATTTCCTCTGGAAGCAGCAATTATTAACTTCCTGTCCTCAGGTTATTGCTTCATTTCTTCCTTGGTATTTGAAAAGCTGCATCCTTTCTCCATTGTTCACTGCAAAAGTGGGGAGGAGGAGGAGGCAACCAGCAGGGCTGTTGGGGCTGAGAGACAATCCTGTGGGAAGACAGTCTCAGGAAGGAGACAGCCAGAACTGGGAAGGGGTCTCAACATGTGAGGCAGAGAGCTGTGTAGCGCCAAGCTAATGTTACTGGAAAAGTCCTCTTTTACACAAAAAAAATGAAGCTGAGGGCAGAGAGATCTTCTAGTCTACTTACAATAGAAGAATAATGACTTTTTTGAAAATTGCTGTTTTGAAAGGAAATGCAGATAGCACAATCACCACCATGCCTTGAAAGATGTGACCATATTTAGCTTAACTGGCAGGTAATCCAAGAGGTGCTGCTATTCTTGCTTCAGGACTTGTAACTGTTCCCATACACATAAAAAGCACTTGATCCTTTTTTTTAAAACTACATGAAAAGACTTTGAAAATACTTCAGTGATAAACAGTATAGTTACTTATTCACTCACTTAGAACCAACAGAATTGAAAGCAGGGAAATAAATAGTTTAGGGTCCTTGCAAATCTTGAAGTTACCTGGCACGCAAAACTCCTACGTTCTTCTTACCAACAACAAGAAAATACATATTTCATCACAACTGCCTTAACTCTGACCTGTGCATTGTGGCTTCTATGTATTATTTGTATTATATTGATTTAGAGTAGAATTCATCTTCACTACATTTAGCCATCTAAAGTTAGGGGTTTCATCTAAGCTATTTGTCCAGCTTGCCCTTATAGTAAATGGAGAACAATAGGTTCCTCCAAATGGCAATTCATCCCATTTTAAGATAGGTGTCTGAGATAGACTAGATGAATTGCTCTCTATCACAATCTCTCTCCATTGCTTGTAGAGGAACCTAAGTGACTAGCTTAGGCTAAGTGCCCAACTTTCAGATGGCTAAAAATTAGGTGAGATGAATCCCTCCCAAATATTTTCTTTTAAGGGATGCATTTAACTGAGAAATATCTGGTAGTCAATTTGCCATGTGTTATTTCACTAAAATTTGATAAGTGATATTTCTTTGGAACCATATATCTGGCATTTAATGAATAACCATAATATCAAATAGTAGTAAAATTACATATGACTAGGCGGTTGATCAATACATGACATTAATGTGCACATAAATCATTCTCACATTCTCTTTCAAAGAAGTGCATTCATTTGGACTGCTGGTAGAAAACAAATCTTGTTTTTTTGTGAAGCACCAATCATGAAGAATCCCTTTTGAAATATTACAGACCTGCAAGAACTAAGTACTTCTGAAAAATCAGGCTGATAATATTGATTTAGGGTCAGAGTAGGGGAGGAGTTGTAGTGTGTTTGTTTCTATTTGATAGGAATTGTATGTTCAGATTTTATTATGTGGGAGTATGAGATTTTTAATACCCTCAACTATTAATTTCTTTAAGTGTCTGGTTTTGGAAATGATGCAATAGATAACAACACTATTGTCTCTTAGCAACATCAATTAGTATTTGAAACAAAGGAGGGTTTGCAAGCTTGGACTTTTTCCCATGTTTTTATACAATCTTGTTCGCATGTGTGTGTGAGAACACGTTAATGAATGAATCAGTTATTAACAGTTTTTAAAATGGGGGAGACAGGCCATCAGCTTATTGAATTATAGGAACGAGTGGTGCAGGGCAAGCAAAGAATGCCTCTTGTGCAGTCCTGCCTTTTTCACTGAGCACCTGACAAGATATGCACATCCCCTAGGTGGCTAAGTTAGCCATGCATGCGTGCACATCACAGCATGCCTTCCTTCCAAATGCTGGTAGAAAGAGCTAAAGAGTCACTGTAAATTACATGTCACACCCGGCAGTAGTGTAGGCAGCAAGTTGCTACCAGACCTCCTATTCCTTTCGTGTCAACAAATTGCCCTCTGACCTGGAAGAATATGTCTTGAGTGAGAAATTATTTGCCCTAGATCCAAACTGGTTCTATGACCTGTTCAATTAAAACCAGGTTTGAATGGATTTAAGTACCTTCAGCTCAGTGTTTGCACTGGTTTCATTAACCAGCTGCTCCAGAAATTGCAATATTTTCAATGCCTAGGCCTATGCATGTGGCTTATGGAAGTATAAAGTTCCTACTGATTGATAGGAAGATTTTACCAATAAAAAATTCATTTTGGTTTCTTTTATTTTCCCTCAGTAATTATAGCTATAGCCTCTGACCATATTTTGTGTAATATCTCTTCCATCTCTAAAGTTTGGCACTTGCATATTCAAAAATAAATCACATTCTTCCTTCACAAGAGCTCGGTATGAATAAATTTGCATTCAGAGTGAGTTGGTGGGGACGGAAGAGTGAGTCTGGCATTGTAATGACAGAACTGTATTACTAATATTCATTTCATGACACTTCATGTTGTTATAACCACATCAAGCCTTGATACCATTCAGTTTACAACAACCATGGAAGATTATGCAGATTCCCCCTCGTGCCTTGCCTTGCCTTGCCTTTCCCCTGCTGTGCCTTCTTCTGAACTAACACTTCTTGAGAAAAATGTAGAGGAAACCCGTGTTCATGTCACCGTGGACGATCTCTGACATTCAGCAATTTTTACACCAGTCTTGCATTTCTGCTGCCGCGTACCTGGCAGAGCAAACAGGCAGAAGCTGCATCCAAGGTGCACATCTAGAAAAACTCATGGTTAATACTATGGTATAATACCATAGTTTCCCAGGAGTGGAATGCCCATAGCAATAGGCCACTAGCAGGTCTTTTGCTGCATTTATGGCATTGCCTTTTGCTATTTAAATCCTTCCAGTTCAAAAGGCAGAAGTAGCACTTTCTATCTAAAAACAACAAACTGACTAAATATTTTTTCCTATAAACCTGCGAGAAAACTCCTTCAAGAGCAAAAACCTAAAGCTGACCATTACTTGCTCTGAAGGCCCAGTAAAGAAGCCTACTGTTCTGATAAATAAGGACCCACAAATCCTTAGATTGATTACATATTCCAATTTTGTATACTCAGAGTTTAATTCCTGCAGGGAACCTGTAGGAAATAAGAACTTTAAAAAATCCCTAAAAATAAATTATTTAATCCTCAAACTAGCACATACTTATCACTAGTGTATTGAAAAGAGTGAAATAATGATAAATTACCAGAGGAATATGCACTTCTATGTTAATATTTATACATTTTTTTCTTTGAAGTGAATACAGCAAATATACAGTTATAACATCCTAGTGGAAATATATGATCACTATAGATAGATAGGTAGATATTCACAAACTGGATGTTGGAAAGACCAAGCACAGGAGTAACAAGAATTCCGAAGGAGAAGAACCAAAATATTTTCCAAGGGTGCTACAGCCATGGTACCAAGAAACCTTTAAGATCCGGATCTGTTATAAAGGTAACAGAAATATCGTTTGTTCTTAGTCTAATCCACACTAGGGTATCTGGTGTGCTGCAGATGCCTCTCCATGTTTTGCCTTCTCAAGGGGTGACTTTTGTCCCTGGGCTGGTTAGAGGTATCCATAGGGAACACGAGTGAGAGTCTTCTTTGTGGTGGTGGGACTGCTTGCTGCTGGTGGAACTGAAAGGCTGGCCATGACAATGGCAATCCAAGTTACACCTCAACACAGTCTAATTCCCCTCAGATTTTGCAGACCATACCTATGCTGAGGCTAAGGGTTGTCAAAGCCCAGCACACTGAAAGACAGACCACCTGGAAGAGCCACATGGTTGCTTGCACGTGGGTTCGGTCCCTATGGACACATTTCAGCAGGAACAACAGCCGTCTAGTCACCTGTCCTGTGAAGGAGAAGGAGGGTTTTTTCGAGCCTCATGCGAGCCCCCACTGTGCACTTGCTGCTGTGATGGAGGACTGGGAGCAGGGAAGAGTTTGCCAGTGCTGCCCCCTGCCCCATCCAACAGCCCGTGTCTGATGCCAGTAGTTGTGCATGCCTGATTCGGGTCTCTGCAAGCCGTGTCTGTTTGTGCAGTGTTTCTGGGAGATCGGTACCTGGAAATCTGGGATGGCACCACTCAAAGCAAGAAGATGGTAGAGCTGGCAGTTCCCATGTTAAACAAAACCACCAGATAAACAGGTTTATGAAAGGGCAGACCCCAGCGCCATATCATATGGGACTTGGTTTTGTGCACGGTCATCACCCCAAGACCTCTGCATATGAACTATCATATCCAGTCCTCAGAGCTGATGACAAGTGGGGAAAGGAAGGACAAGGGGATATTAAAGGGAAGGAGTTTTACCCAGTAGGCCCTGACATGATATGCTTAGTCCTTTTCAAACCTCATAATTCTGAAATCAACAACAGCTGACTAAGAACTTTCCCATTTGGGTCTAAAGATTTAAGTGCTGTGAAGTTTTAAGTTGTCTGTAGTTACTTTGGTGATTTTCTTTATTCTTTCTTTCCTTTGGCAAATATGAATGCCATTAGACTGCTAAAAAGTTTCCCTCTGGATCAGATGCAAGCTTTATTTACTAGAGCTGTTTAAATCTCAACAGAAGACTTTTAAATAAACTGAAGGAAGTAATTCGGCGTTTGAAGGCAGATGCCTATGATGACCTAATGGACTTTTTTTTTGTTGTTTTTTGTTTTCATCATTAACTTTTGTAATTCTGTCGATGTTTCAAATGAGATTTCCAAGTGCCAGTGAAATAGCTTCATGTTAGGGTTGGGTTTTTTTTAATTCAGTGCATCCAAACTTCATGAAAAATATGCAAATCACCTTCATTATAACCATATCTTGTCGCAACATGCAGCATACGTAGTGCCAAAAATGAATGCATTCATAGCATCTTTTGGGTCCTAAGATCCAATTATGTCTTTTGTTGTTCCTTTTTGGCTTTCTGTGTCAGCTGCATGCTCTGTAAAGTTACTGATTACTGACCTGTTGGCAACTTTACAAATCAGCTTTGAAATGCAAGCTGTCAGTAGCTCTTGAGTACCCCAGTCCCAGGTTACCAAGGCCATGAAATGCTGCATTGAATTTTTAATCTGTTTTCCCTCTGCTTCTGCCTAGCTTTTTCCAGGTTAAGGTCAATTTTGAAACCAGCTGAATTCTTTAATAATCACTGTCTTTGCAGTCCTCACTGGGTTCAAAAGGAAGAACAATTTTTTCATTGCATTAATATTAATTTTTTTACTGTGGGGGCTTATTACAGTGGCATATTTTCTATTTAAGTATTCATTGTTAGATCACAAAGTGCGCTACAGTCTGGCCAAAGTATTGCCTCATGAAGATATGAGTGAACTGCTGCTAACCCGAAATTTCACTGCCCCCACTATATAAATGAAGCAATGCTGCTATTGTAACCCATTCTACATTTTCTCCCTGCAGCCGTGCTACTCAGAGGAGAAAGCTTGCCACCTCAGATACGTGTCCTTTGGCTCACCTTTCTAAATGTGACAGCTGCAGTTTATTTAGTAATTCTACCATCAAACTTTGATCTCTGTTTTAAAAAGTTGCAGCTTTTTGTCTAGGTAGGCAAGAGTAGAATAAGTCTTAATTAGAATGCTGGAAATTCAGACTTAAATGTGAAACGAAAGTCATCTTTATTTCCTCTTCAATTTTCTCCCAGAAGCATTTATCATTTAGGAATTTGTTTTCATTTATTGTGCTGGTTTTGGCTGGGATAGAGTTAATTTTCTTCAGAGTAGCTAGTATGGGGCTATGTTTTGAGTAGGTTCTTATTTGATTGCAGCTGTGAATAATCCAGGAACGCTTTATTTTCAAAGACCCTAGTGATGCTTTATTCTACTAGATATCCTAGAAGTTATGCTTATTTACAGATTCCTATGCCATGATGACACACCTAATCAGATAGTTATCACCTTTTTTTCACCACAGTTCTTTGCATATTCTTATGGATTCTCACAATAATGTGATTTTTTACCCTGGAGTGAAAAGACAGTTATAATTACCCTTAACTACCAAGGAAAGCAGGTCAGTAAAAGGTATTGTGGTAGCATTTCTGGTTCAATAATCAATAACTTATCATGAAAAGATGCTGATATTTGGTTGTCTCTTGAGCATATTTCTTCTCTTTGAGGCTACAGTCAGAGTGACTGGGATTTCTAGGCACTAGTAGCAGTCCTACTATATGTAAGTGAATTTGTGGGGTTGTTTTTAAAGTTGTTTGCCCCCATAACACTATGAATCTTTAGGCAGTTAGTGACAGAATAGTTACCCAGGGGCACTCCAGGCCCTTTGAACTCTGGAGTCCCCTGAAGCTGCGTTTACTATGCTGCTTTATGTCACTATGGCTGGAGAAAACACTTTGTACTGAATAAGTAAAGGAACCTTATAGCAAGACTTGATGAAGGTGTTATTCTACACGTATCTCAAAACAATCAGAAAACGAGGTAACCAGGGCAAAAACTTACTAATTATGCACACTGAATATTGAAAAATAACTGATGATTCATGGATAACCTGCAAATGTAGGACCTAAACAATCAGCCACAAAATTAACAGACAGTTCTGTCATTTGCAAAGCCTGGATTCTGGTGGCTTTGTGTAAGTTCTTGTCTCTTTTTCAGCTCTGGTCAAACTTCTCCTGTGACTGGGGTTTAATAAGCAGTCCTTCCTCACATTACTTCTCATACAAGTTGATTGTTTTGCTGCTTCCTCTTTATGGATGATGAGGAAGAAGAAATAATTTGGTCAGTCTCTTCTACCTGGTGACAAGCTTATTTTTTTAGTCATGTAGGAGCTTAATAATAATTGAGAACTTTCCTCTTCTACCCTTTTCAGTGGAGACTGGTCAATAGTTAACATGTTTTGAGGTGACAGGATGACCAGTGCACAGAACAACGCACATGCTAAACTTACAGAAAGCTTATTCCCTTATGAAGCCAGACATAAAAATTACACTCCCAGTGGCATTCACTTACAACATTTTAAAGGAATAAAATGTACTAATTGTATCTAAAAATGATGCCTCCTTAACAAAAAAAAAAACACAAAACCCAACAAAAACCCACAAAAAAAGCCCAGGATAAAGCAAATGAGCTGCTGCTTTAAAAAAAAAAAACCTTGAAAAACTGAAGAAAACCCCAGATTTTCTGTTAGGTTGTTCTTGCATTCCATCACTTATGGACATTTTGTGGTGCTGTGGGAGATCTCCTGCCTTCTGGGAGATTCCTATTGCTGGGCCTGGAGCTGCTCATGTTCCAGTTTTCACAAAGTGGGTTTTAACCATCTCCACAGAGAAGATGAAGATCATCCGAGCAGGTCCCAAACTGTTCAGAGTTTTATGGATACAGGAGTCCATGCCGCTAAGCCTCTCTTAATTCGAAACATCAGAGCTGATGGATCCTTTATAGATTTCCTATGAGCAGGCTGCTATGACTATGTAGTTACTGGTCTTACAGATTGCTTGGGACTTACTTTACCACACCGGAGAAAAGCTTTCAATGGGAAGTCAGTATTCTGGTGTTATTTGTAATTATTTTATTGTACCTATTTTAATAAGTACAGTCCAGCACACCTTATTGACAGAGTTGAGAACAGGAGTTAAATTTTTTACACATGTGGCTAGAAAAACAGGACAGCATTAGAGAAAGCAGTTATTCAATGATTTATGGAAAGAAAGAGGAGATGATAAGACTGAGAAGAGCACTGATAAAGGACAAAGAGTGGATAAAACTGAGACTGAACAAGAAGAGCAGTAAACAGGCAAATTGAGGCAACTTCATTTTGCCAAATAACTCTTGAACCAAAGATAGCTGCTGATGACTAATAATAATAGTTATTTGGTTTTGGTAGCAATCATAATGTGATAATTGACGGGCAAGCACTTCTCGCCAGAGATCATCCTGTCATGCAAGATTTTTTATATTTTAACTTGGTTTTTTTGGCTATTACTCTGGATTAATCATAGGAGAAACTAGTCAGACTATAATGGTTTTCATTGACTAGATTGATAAGTGACCTGTAAAGCTGAACAATACCCCGGGAACTTAAATTTCAGTACAGTCCACATCACTATCCACACAGTGCATAACTGCATATAGAAAGCATATGACAGGAATTATCTTTTCCAAACACAAACTAAAGCTCTCTATCATGGTAATACAAAAAGAAAAAGCAGTGCATGAAGAAAGCTTTGAAACCTTTGCTGACTGTTACTCTGACATGCTTTAGCTGAAAACCGTAACAGTCGTGAGAAAGTCACACAAGCTAAAGTGTGATATTAGGGCACTGCAAGGACTGGTATTTCTCATGGGTAATGACTTCCCTCATTACACACCAATACAATGCCAGACTGCCATACCATTTAGTAGTATATCTTCAGAAGCAAACTAGCCACCTTATAGCCCAATGAACTTTAGACTCAACATTTCTAGTCAACCCCACAAAGAGGAACACCGCAGGGAAGGGCTGAGATGGCTGCTCTACAGCCCTGCTGAGAGAGAAGCTACTACCTTGGGCCGGATGGGATCCACCCGAGAGTGCTGAGGGAGCTGGCAGAGGAGCTTGCCAAGATGCTCTCCATCATTTATCAGCAGTCCTGGTTAACGGGGGAGGTCCCGGACAACTGGAGGCTTGCCAATGTGACGCCCATCTACAAGAAGGGCCGGAAGGAGGATCCGGGGAACTACAGGCCTGTCAGCCTGACCTCGGTGCCGGGGAAGATTATGGAGCGGTTCATCTTGAGGGCGCTCACAAGGCATGAGCGGGACAACCAGGGGATCAGGCCTAGCCAGCACGGGTTCATGAGAGGCAGGTCCTGCTTGACCAACCTGATCTCCTTCTATGACCAGGTGACCCGCCTAGTGGATGAGGGAAAGGCTGTGGATGTGGTCTACCTGGACTTCAGCAAGGCCTTTGACACCGTCTCCCACAGCATTCTCCTAGAGAAGCTGGCGGCTCACGGCTTAGACAGGTG
>NW_008795017.1:7929248-7950501 GCF_000699145.1 Aptenodytes forsteri
CCCTGGAAGTATTTAAAAGACGTGTAGATGCGGCACTTAGGGACATGGTTTAGTGGGCATGGTGGTGTTGGGTTGACGGTTGGACTCAATGATCTTAGAGGTCTTTTCCAACCTTAATGATTCTATGATTCTATGATTCTACCACATGCTCTTGCTGTCTTCTGCAGCGTAGGCAGGGGATCAGCTTAGAGAAGAAAACATGCAGCAGGAAGTTTTGGGGATGCACTAAACTTCTCATTTTACTTTCTGATACTGTAAGACCAAATTGGGAACACTTGTTCCTAACATAGCAGTGACCAGGGATAAAAAGCAGTTTGAAACCCACTACTGCATATCATACCCTGCACTCTGGAGTTTGGGTATAACCAAAAACTCAGCCTATTTTTTGTTCCCTGGCCTTTTTTTTTCAGTCATGCGTGAAGCAATGAAAAGAGATCACAGGAAAACCCATCTCTTCGCTCATTATGCTTCCTGCTGTTTGGTGTGCAGCTACTCGCATGAGGTATGTGTTTGCACGCAGCTTTTTCCTTGCTTTGCCTATAACTAACCAGAGAGAGAGGAACTCCAAAGAGACTCGTTAAACCTATGAAAGCTGCCACAGTTTGTCACATGTGGCTCCACACACACAAGCAGAGCATTGCTTTTATAGTATACTGCAAGTCTCCCCTTCTGCACAATAGCAATTCATGTCGCTGCTTTAGTCTCAAAAGAAGCTACTATTAAGTGGTAGATGTTAGTTTAATATTAATAATTGTCTTAACTTCATACATCTACAGATTTTCATCTAGTAAAAGGGAGCTATTCATTTTTCCTCATAAAAACAACATTTCTCTGAAGGGAATTTAACAGATGTAACGGGGTTGATGGCAGGTGCAGCATAATGAAAGCAAGACACTTTGAACTGTCAGTGGCTCTCTAACTGCTCTTTGTATTACCCTGGCAGAGGTGTGCCTGCTCCAGTTCAAAACAGCTGCTCTCTCACAAGTGTACTCCTGGCTCCCATTCACCACCCTTCAAGGAAAAGCAGGGCTGCAGAAGGAGAAAAAATGTAGAAAAAAATATCTAGACCAGGTGAAAAACATCTGCCTGCACATCAGTATAGTTTAGAGCAGTCAAGAGAGCCCATAATGTTTTACAGAACTTGCATATTGTCATTTTTAAGAGGGAAGACTCAGAAAATGAAGATTCATTAAAGCTGTAGCACTGGATGTCGGGCAAACACCTCTTTCATCATCCAGCACACCACCATGGGGAGCGCTGCTCTTCCGCAGAGTGTTCTCCATTTTCCTCCAGTTAGTTTTAAATTGGTGCTAGGGCTTCTGCCACTTCTCTAGGAAAATATATTAATATGTCTTAGCAGTAAGAGATGTTTCTTGGTAGCTAAACTATGGATAGCCTTTCTCCCATTTTATCTCATTATAATTATGTTGCTAGTTTGTAATGCGTTAAGATTTTCTCTTTGTTCTTGTTTTTTACATTCTTCACCTTCTTGTCAACGGTATGACATAGAGTTGACTATTTACATCTTTCTCCACATATTAGTCTTTTGACCATTTAATCAATTTTATGCCTTTTTTTTTTTCTTCCTAATTCCCTCATCTCTGTCCATATCTTTCTGGCTGAGACTCTCAGAACTGTCTGCAGTATTAATAAAGAATGCATGATGCTGTAGTAAAAAGGTTTCTTGGCATGGGTTTAGGGTGACCTGTAAAACTGTTGTGCAAAGTCATAAAGTAAGCTATGCAGCTCACCTGAAATTATTATTAAACCTTCATATGAAGGTTGCAAGATATATAATTTCAAGATCAGTGCAGAGCTGTTTTTCTAATACTATTGCTTCGAGTCTATTTTCCTTTCATTTTTAGTTTCTCTTAGTCACTCAGCAGAGTTTTTTCCAGGAGGAATTGATATCTTTTGACACTGCATATAGAAGCCCTTCTGTTCTGCCATGTTCTTTTTTACACATGTGACTACACAATGAATGGGACTGCCTTTCCTGAGGCAGTCACTGGGGCTTCTGGACCATAGTCAGGAGAAACAGGAACTGTTGAAGGCAAAACTATAACCACTGTATGCAGTTCTGTATACAATAGTCTAACATTGTCTCCTTCTAGGTGGCATGGGAATACCTGGGAGAATGCAATTGCTATTGCATTTTGCTATAGATTAAGATTTAAAGACAAAACAAAATGTTCTCAGTGACTACATAAGGTTGTCTTAATTCCTATTGTCAAATTTCATATTGATTAGAATAAGAGGAAAGTTAGGACGACTGAACTTTGGGAGACACGCTGTATCTTTAAATAATTAATTGAAAAAATACTGCCAACACAGATTATGCTCAAATTATTAGTATATAATCAGAGATCTGTTCCTCAACTGTCTGTTTTCCAGTTGTGGACGTAGTGCATTCCTGTGAGATCTTAACTGAGAAAGGGGCATCTGCCATTGAGCACACTGTTTTTAATCAATTACTGATTTTTAATGTCTTGCAAAATAGTGTTTTACCCTACTCATTTAACTTTTGCATTGTATCTATTTGGAAATACACATTTGACTACCTTTCGTATGAAGTAATAGACCATGCTACATAGGCTTATTGATATGTTTCATTCAAGACGTGGTTGTCCCAGCTCAGTAAAGCACTTAAGCATGTGCTTAAAATTAAATATATGCTTGAGTATATTACTGAAAATCCACCTGCTGAAGGACTTTCCTGAATAAAGGTGTCTTTAGGCATATGTCTGAGTACTCTGCTGAATTGCAGCTTGTAAGTCCTATTATACTGAGAATTGAATGCAGTCATTCAAAGTGTATAAAATTAAGCACGTTTATGACATGTTTATGATTTTGCAGGATCAGGACTTAATTCATATCTTGGAGCACATATCCACATGAGGAGCTCTTACTAATGAAGGGATTCAGAACTGGTCTTTTTTAAGTGGCAGTTTTAATAAGAAAACCTTAATAAAAAGTGTAAACTACAGAGTAATGATGTTAGTTCAGTTCCCTAAGGCGAGCCTTACATCATCAGGTTTGTATACAGTAAATAAGCCTAGAGAGAAAAAATATCCAGGCCAATAAATGGATTATAGAAACGACTTTGGTAATGAAACTTTACACATAGACACATTTGCCAGTGAAGGCAAAACGTGTGTGGCTGAAACACTGTTAAAAATAAAGGTTCTTCTGGCTGCCTAATATTTCATTGGCCTTTGAAATATTCATTTACATAAGTATGTTTTCTTATGGCTCCCTTGAAGGAGGGATCTACTATTTGCATGCTGAAGATGCATGTTGGCACTCTTAAAAAAATTTTTTCCACAACATGGGGGGAAACTCAGGAAATCAAGTCACCAGCAAAACAAGGCGGGTCAGAGTGAGCTGAATATTCATACTTTATCTTAAGGCATGAAAAGGCTGACAGCTCTGAGACTGTAAGTTTCTATGTTAAAAATCTTAAGGTCCCAATCACACAATGAATTCCACTTATATGAAGCGTGCTGCAGGACCAGGGCCTGAACTAACAGAGTGCACCTTTAGCTCAGTCATCTGCTTTTATCAACCTTCTCCTCTTTGTCTAACTGCAGAGTGGATTTAAGCTGTTCTTGCTTGATACAAAATTCAGTGCAACTAGCAAAGCAGAGGAAATTTAGATAAAACTTCTTTTTTATGGACAACTTACATACTGAATGAAGCTGCTGCCATCACCAGCCCCACGCTTTGACTCGAATACCTGTGCTGCCCTGGCTTGTTTTCTAAGCAGTCAGTGCTCTTCTGTGAAGAACAGCAAGTACCACAAAGTGGCAAAGGTGAAGATTCAAGCAGCTGCCTTACTAGCCAACAAACGACTCAGCCAGGCTTTTAGGAAACATCCACACAGATGAGGAAACTACGTTGCAGACTTCAGACTTGAGGTCAAAGATGCATCATTAGAGACATCATTTCCTGATATTAGAGGCTCCAAATCATTAGTCATTTAGTACATAATATCAATAGTTGTAATGAAAAATGCGGGTAGGATGTAGAGAATCCTCTGAATCTTAATGTACTCTGTGCTATTGGAAGCATAATGCAGTATATATGTCAGCTGAGCTGGAGAAAAACAACGGGCCAAATGGAGAAAATGAAGAGGAAGGCAGCAGCTAAACCTCTGATTCCTGCATGTGAATGCAAATCACCTCTGTTCCCGGGGTCAGCACAAGCTGCGCCTCTGGAAATGTGCTGAAATGGAGCGTGAGTGGGATTTCTACAGAACGCATGACTGTTCTGGCTCCTGCACAGCAAGACGTTTCACACTGTGCACAGCAGATGGGAGCTGGGAAGTTCGGCCCAAGCATTGAAGTTTGCATACATATGCATAAAAATATATATATATATAGTGTGTGTGTGTTACTAGACCCTGGCAGAGCTGCTGCCGGTAGCCTCTCACTGGGCTGTGTCTGGATCCCACCACACCGGGTCCATGTGCACTTAAGCATCCCTGCATGCCCCTGGCACGCCGCCTGGGCACGGCTGCTCTGCTGGCAAATGGATGCTTGCAGCCAAGCAACATTAAACCTTCAGGACCATTTCTGAGCCCTTTCTTTGCAGACTCTCCAGCAGCCCAAACCCACCTTTTCCCAGGGCATGGATATTGTGGGCATACTGAACTTAAAAGTAATTTGCTAAGGAGCCCCGGTCATTGAGAGCAAGCAGAAACTTTATCTGGGTTCAAAAAATCAGTTGCCTTTTAAAATTTTAGCACCAGAGGTGGCTGTGAATAACAACAGCATAATAAAACCCCATACAGCTTTTTCTGCTTCAGTGTCTCCTCTGCTTTTATAAGTTCTCAACAGGGTATGTGGATGAGACTTCAAGAGAGATGGGGATCCTCCTCCTGTCTCGGGTTTTCTGAATCACAAATCCATCACATTCAAAGACACAGGATTAACAACGTATTAGTTTCTTCACCCTTTTGAGCTTTCGTATTGCCCAGTCCGGAGGCTGGGGAAAGCAGCAGCTAAACTGCTGACGATAAGGCAGCCTCAATTAAATCCAGCAATGCTCAACCCCTCTCCATTATCCATGATCAAGAACAGTGTTTCCTCAACATTTTTTAACTGCAAGGTGCACTTTACCTTTTTTGAAAAAATTCCACTGATTATGTTGTGCAGCATTGCTGCAGTGATTTCCATTTAGAATAAAATAAAAGGCTGAATTAAATTTCATTTATTACTTTTATTTCCTCCTCTCCTTTCCCCATTTCTGTTTGTTTGCTCAAGTGTTGAATATGTGTAAATTTTTTAATGTAAATATATTTTTGCAAGTTTTTACAGGCAAAATTTAATCTGTACAGCATTGGTGTGGGAGATAAATAACTTGGTTTTGATTGTATATGGCTGACTGTATACACGAAGACATTTCTTGATGCAGTGATTTCAGTAGGTTATTCAGAATCTCTAAGTTGTAAACCAACAGAAACCCCAAATACGTACCTGCAGACAAAAAACTATGTTAATTTTCATTGAAAGGCTGGTTTCTGGAAAGTTAGCCATGAATGCACAGATAAAAAGTGCTTTTTGAACCAATTTCTTTAAAAGTTTTTTCTACCCAGATGCCCATGAGAGTCTGAAATATACTGACGCATATGTGTGTTCTTCAGCTCTTGCTTCTCTACAAGGCTAGTGCGAGAAATGTTGTAGTTCCAGGGAAGGCTTTAAATATTGCTATTTTTCACTGCAAGAAGCATTACTACAGATCCATTACATGAGCTGAGATTTCCCAACTCATTTCTAGCCCAATTTAGCAGGCATACAACGTTTGGATAGTTGGGGCAAGTTCTGGACTCTTTTCTGAACGAAACCAGAACTCCCTGAGCCATGAGAGGTGTCTCCCTCACCACAGCAGTAATCTCAGCCTCGGCCCCAGGCAGGAAACTGCATCCTAGCATTTAAGTGTTGATGTCAGGTTTTTGAAGCATAATGGAGCTTTAGGCCTTTGAGGGGATGATGGGGAAGGCTTGGAGGAGAAGGTCAGATTCCTAAATTAAGGCTTTTCATTTTATTCTTGAGAAATGAAGAGCAAGAGGCATGACTAGAAGGCAATTCAGACCTCAAAAGGCTAGAAGCATCCCCTGGAGATGCTTCTCCCACTCTTCATTCACTGTAGAAAGAGCCCAAGGTGATGAGGTTCCTGTTTGGGTGCCTGAGACAAATGCTTAAAATTAGGTAGGCTGATCCCTCTCCTTTATGCCATCACAAAGTCCCTGGTTTGCCCTTTGGTACAGCTTCCACAGGGCTGTACATTAATGCAATATTGATGTTCTGTGACAAGTTAAAAGGCCAATAAGAGTAGTGCTCAATGTGAATTATTTCACCTGTTTGATACCTGCTTTTTCCTTAACTCTTTTAATGGCGCAGTGTGTTTTCCTACCCCAGTGACATTCAGTTGCATGTATTGTTAATTTTTTCTTTGTAGCTTGCATCTAGATTACAGTTTGAGTGTCCCCAAAGTGGTATCCGTTGCCTGAAATCTTGATTCCTCAGTGTTGTGTGGCTTGCATAAATGTCAGCTGGTCCAAGGGAGCGGTTTTAAAAGAAACAGAGCTGATCTGACATTCTTCAAAGGGAAGCCTAGGAGACTCATCTCTGCACCTGGGTTTGTTATATACGCTGAGCAATGGGAAGAGTGCTATGAATGCTGTCACTCGAGCAGTGAAGAGGGACAGGCAGCCATGTCAAAAATGACAACATTTCTTTCACTAGTCTTGCAAAAGATGTCTGCAGTGATGTGACTGCAGATGACATCAAACAACATAAGTGGCTGGTTTCTGCAGTAGATTGAAATTCATCCAGTTCCCTGTGTTCACTGTGATGACTTTCAATGCTAATTCTCAGTGAGTGAGGCATGAAATATATTCACAGGCTATACACAGGTAGGATACTTTTAAGTTATCTGAGGTACCTGTGATGTAAACATCTTTGCCTCTTGCTTTCGTGCGTTTTTTCCTGCATTTCAATTATGCAGTCAAAGAAACACTGGAAAAGGGGAGAACAAGTTTGCTGATCTAGTTCTTTTCCTTTTTTGAAAGGAATGAGTGCCTCATTGTCTGAGCAGAGGGAAACGTAAGATAGAAGCACGCTTTCATCTTCTCCAACAAGGAAGAGATCAGCTGAATTGATGTAAATGAGGTGTTTTTGAAAGTGATCCCCAAAGCTTGCTGTATTCGCTGAGCAAAACTGTGGGACACAAACTTTCATTTGGAAATCCAAATAATGTGAGATGGTGTAAAAGATTAAAAAGTTTTAGCTTGAGTTTTACTGCATGATTGTAATGCTCTTTGAAGCTGAAGCTAAATCCAGCATTCAGCACATACAGTGTCCTGCAGCTGCAGCAGCATGTGTGCTTCACTGCATTTTGAGAAGATGCTTCTCAGTCCTGACTTAAGATGACACTTTGTGCTCTTCTTAGGATTACCTGGAAGGAAGAGGCTGCACAATGCAGGGGGAAAGGAGGGAAAAGCCTCCTGTGCGTGTGCAGAAGGTCATGGGAATCTGGTGACAGGAACTACTCCCTGGGATCTGCAGAATAGGAGAACTGGGAGAACAGTCTAATTGTCAGTGCATCAGGTCTAACTAACTCAAGGTAAGTGAGGTTATGGTGGTATAAATAAGAAAGGGATTTCTTGTTCAGTACAAACTGATACTAAGCCTTTTTTTTACCACAAATAACTTCTTCCCTTTTCATACATGACACCCAGTATCTGCATTTTGTGTTAACTCCTTTGCTATATACCCTCTGTTTTTACAGTCAGCTAGGAAGAGAGAGAGACATATTCCTGTCATGACTGCTGGATTTCAGTCTCTGTTCTAATGGCTTTTTCACATAAAAGACATAAATAGCCATGGGAGCCCTTGCTCTCCAGGCACTCCACCCCTTTCCCAAGGAGAAGGCCACAGAGTAATGCATAGCCTCTCATCCTGACCGCTCAGCTTGAATTCTGTTTTTTGTACAATGGAATAGCTTTTATGGGATAGGTTGAGATGTCTTCACCCTAGAATAGATTACTAGATGGCTGTAAAGATGAGAAAAATTAATTTAAATAAAGAAGAGAGAAGTAAACCCAGGACTCCTGCAATCTGGCTGTGCCTCCTAGCCACCGAGCGACCTGACTCATGAGCTTTAGTGATTCCCTCTGGAGCAATTTCAGAGGTTAGCACAGCCAGCAGAGGGACTGCAGATGGGGTGGCGTGTCAGGTCCTCGGCTCCTTCACGAGATGATCTGTTAGACCAGCGGCAGTTCAGCCTTGCACCCTGGGCTGCGACCTGTGGCACCCGAGCAGCGAACACCCAGCTGGGTGCCTCCAGGGTGGGAGCGGGGAGGTTTGGTGGGGAGCGCCTGAGGGACCCGCCAAGGCTGGCGAAGCAGTGTTGGACTGCTGAACCACCTGGTGGTCTTGGGCTCCTCCACTGTAATAGTCTAGCAGGGGGATGCGGGTCAAGATCTTGCAGAGAAGCCAGCCTGCTGGGAGGGCTCCAACAAAACCGGCTGGACGGAGCCTCTCAGGGAAGAGCGATGAGTTAGTAGTTTCTGGATCCTGCTTAGGTGCAAGCACACAAGGTGTTTTCCTCCATCAAGGCCTAGACACCTCTGGGTGCAGAAGGAAGCAGAATTACAGACACTTGGGTTGGGATTCATCTCACCTGCCTTTAGAAGTTTGTCCTGTGAATGTTTACATATGAGCTGGTTACACCAGGCTCCCATTGATGAAAAATAGGCCCTGTTGGGATGCGATTCGTCAGACTGATAATTTCAGCATCTTAGGAGCTCTTTAAAATTTTACTATGAGCCTCCTCTATGTTGGTATGTTTATTGGTGATACCTAATTATTGTTGTCTTCCAATAAAGTTGCGGTAAGAACACTGTCCTCCCTTTTTAAAAATTAATTTCTCCAGACATCTGTTTCATAAAAGAGTCCTAAGGAGAAAAAAAGATTTGGGGTTTCTCTCTTATGAAATGCCAGGAAATAAGGAAGGGAAATAGAGCTGAATTTAGATGGATCCATAGGCTCTATATATTTGTGACCTGACACACTAGCCATTTGCTCATTATACCTCTTCAGCATTTAATAAAGCAGAATAAAGGCTTTTATTTTATTAAATATTAATTCACCTTTTCATATTTTTAGGGAAGGCAATAGGAATAAAGCACTGATGGAGGAAGATAACTGAAGGGATAACAGTAAACGAAACAATTTCCCTGATTTCTAGCAAAAGCTCTCCTGGCTTTATGCTACCACTTTATCTAATTATATCTGATTTTTTCAACAACAAAACATATAGAGAAAGAAAAAGAGAAGAAAGCACAAACAGCTTGGCTCTTTGGAAAAAAAGATTGTCACTGAAAGCAATTTTTTCCCCCTCTTTGTTTACTGGTGAAGGTGAAGCAGTAACTCAACATGCAGGTACAGACGTGATAATTTACTTGTCAGTTATGTGGTGGAAAAATCACTCTTAATGATAATTGTTGTATTAAGGTTTTTGGGTTTTTTAAATCATGAAGGCAGCTGACTATTCTTTTTCAACAGTGCACTCTACTGTTTTTTATTCCTGGCCCCTATCATCCTACATGTATTTTTTCACCCGTCGGAGTCAGAGGGGGATCTATTGTGTTTTATCAGTCATCACAAAAGCTATTTGTGGTCCTGAGTCTGGTCTTCTCTATCCACTTGGCAATGTTGTTCACTGTTATTAAGGATGTGCAGATAGAAAATGTATCTATGATTTGCTATAATTCACTTGTTGACAGAATCGACTCTTACATTTCTTTAGATGCCCATTTCTCAAGTACAGTAGATCATAATCTTAAGCAGTGACTTTATATTCAGTTTTTAGCACATCTATTGAACTGGTATACATAGTGCATTTAGGTGAGTTAATAATGTGTTTTAAGCATTCAAAATGAAAGGGAAGGGGAGCTACTTCTTTAGAAAGATGGTGGTTATTTAGTTCAATTGGTTAGAGGAAAAATACATATTCTTGTTTGCTTGTTTGCTGGTTTCCAATGATGGGGATGGGAATGGTGTGTAGTTGACATGAATGGGAATCATGCAAATTAAGTTGTTTTGAAAACCTTCACCCTGAAAAGGCAGATGATGCAGCAGCAATGGGATGAGGTACAAAGTAGCCATCCCAGGCAAGAACAGAGAGAAAGCTTCTATGAAATGGACAGAAATGCAGGCAAAGATTGTAGCTGTCGTAACTAGTAGTAGCTGTACATATTAAAATTATACTTCCATCAGGAGAAGCACACCCAGTTACAACAAGGGTGAATTTCTCTTCACTTCTAATTAAGCGAATAAACTAAAATAGAAAGGAACATTCTGTCACATCCTCAGTGCATGCAGGAGGCAAGGTGAACAAGACCCTGGCCTCCTGGCTTGGCTTATTCTCATAACTTTGACCAATAAAGCATATGTCCATGAAGAGTTCAAGTCCCAAACAAGCCTTCTCATTAAAAGATCTGGAAGGGACGGGACTTGATGTTAAGGGCCATTGGCAAGGGAGATGCCATCACAGATAACTTACTTGTCATGCACACACAAGTGCCCATCATGTCCATAACCTGCCTGGCAATTCTCAATGGTTTTAACTGTTGATGTTCTGTCTAGCTCTCTAGATGCTCACATCTTTGCCAGCCCCTCTAGCACCCACCATCTGGGTGCATGTCAGGTTACAATCCAACTACCTACCTCCATCTACTGCACTCCCAGTGCAGATGAAGCATGCAGACCAACTATTATAATGTGGGTACAAGCAGTAGGATTTACACCAGGAGCTAAAAATGGAAGGAAAAAGATATACCGCAGGGAAGGAGAGGTGAGAGAGGAAGCTGGAGATCAGAGTATCCTGCTCCTACTGCTACCAGTGAGTTGGGCAGCAAAAGGGCTGAGCTTGCTGCTCTCCAAGAGGTTTTATCCCATTCCCCACTCCTACAGCAACAGCTGCAATCCCAGAAACACTGATGCTTCCCTAAAAAACAGCAAGAAGCTTGGTTCTTCATGGCTGTGGTGTAGCTCACTAGGTATGGGAGGTTCATGACTATTTGGTCACCCTCAGCAATTTGCTGTCTTATTTAACCAGACCCCTTGGTCCCAGCCATGACCACACTGCAGGCCTCTTCTGCCCGAAATGAGAAGCTTGTTTGATCTTGCTTAGGGATATCACCATCTAGTCAAATTTTCATGATACAGCTTTAATAAGGCTGGATTTTCCTTTTTGCTCCTGTCTTCTTTCTGACATAGCAGAGCCCTTCAGAATGTATTAGCCCTCACAGCAAGACCATCACGGAAAGAAAGGCAAAAACAATTTCCAAAACTTGGCAGTACTTGAAATAATTTCTTTATTAAATAAATGGTAAGAATTCTTTTTCCTTTTAACAGGTCCCTTTTGTCATCCCTGTATCTCCCCAAATCCACTTCATATAAAGTTTTCTTGTGAAAAAAAATTACAGATAAAGTAGCCTACATGGATTCAGATGTGTTTAGCATCATTTTTCCTTTTCCACCAACAGAGGGAGTAAAGTCATCTTTCCCCTCCAGAGTTTTTGGCCATAAGGCTTAGTTATGTGAGACCAGTAACTTTGCTGTGGGTTTTGCACATGTTAGGGGAGGAGGTCAGCTAGGTCTCAGTTTGCAATCTTTAGAAAATTATGGTGCAGTATAAGCTAGCAGAGACTGGGTGAGATTAAATCAGAATAGGTGATGTATTGTGGGCTGAATGGATGTTGCGCCAATTATGAGATGCGTATCGAAATCTTGCAATGTGGTGCACTCCCTTAAGGACTAGTGATGAGATCTGTTAATTGCATTATATTATCTACTGGTAACTGCACCATTAATGCATGTCAGCGCCACTCCTGACAGGGCTGGCTTGAGGGGTTTTTACTGCCGTAGGCAAGCTGGAAAGTGTGTGCCACTCTTAGCCGCATTTACTTCCACAGTAAACAGTCAAAACAGCTAGTTGTATCTAGGTCTCAATTTTAAATTATACACCAGTGACTTATTTAAGTAATTAGGGCCATATTATCCACCCCAACAGCCGAAAAATGTTTTATGAGGAGGAGTCCTCATAAGAGTAATTACATTTGTTTCCTGATCCCTCCTAGACCATGAAGTGCTTGTGAGTTTGCACTGCTTAGTGAGAACTTGACAAATGCAAAAAGAGCGAGGCTGGAAAGGACAGATATTTGTTGCCCAAGGCCATACACTCTCTGTGGCATCAAGCCCTGGCTGACCTGCAGGAAAATTCCTGAAAAAGTTAACACTGGGTATGTCAGTGCTCTCTACCCCAAATTCTCCTCTGTGTCATTTTGTGTCTTGCATTACTCCCAAATTATTATTAGACCTCCCAAGATTCCTTACTTCTAATCAAAATTATACTTCCATTGTACTATTATCCTTCATCACAAATTTGCAAAGCCTTTGCCATTGTTTTGATTGGAAAACGTAATGTTCCCTGAAGAACCAGCCTCTCCTTTCTTGCACAAAGCTATCTTGTGATGCTAACTCACCAATACATGTGAGGATGATACACTCATGTTGGCTGGGCAGCTTGACTTTGCAGTCTTGGTCTCATTCTTACACTTGCTGCTGTACAGGATATATCCTCTGAATTCCTATAAGCTGAAGTTGACCATAAGGTTCTTTTGATTACTATGCATAAAGAAATGCAGATTTGTTGGCTCCATGCATGTAAGCTTTATGTCCTCCCAAGTTTCCCTCTGGATGTCAAGCTGTGTGTGAGAGGAGGTGGGTATCCCCTTGTCTTCTGTCCTGCCCTCAGTTCTGTCGCTTGCTACGTGGGGGGTGTGGGGGAGATACAGGGGGAGGAAATGTCCTATGGGAGGTTAAAAATCGGAATCCACATACATGGAGTGATAATTTGCTTAATATGATCTTCTGATCAGGAGTGTTTTGTGTTATATCTGAGTAGGAATTAGATTATTTAATACAACTAACCCCCCGCCCCCCCCAGGAATTTCTAGCCTGTTTTTCCCTCTGTAGTCAAAATATCTACATTTATTGTGAATCGGAAAGTTTGTAAATCAGTTTGTAAATAATGCAATATTTTCTGTAGTATTTTAATTGAAATTAATTATTACTGCAGTCCCGGGTTGAAATATTTCATCTCAGTGCACTGAATCAAGTTGAAATGTTTGATGTTCAGCTGATGCATAATAACTCTTCAGTTTCCAAAGAAAAGCTTTATGGGCATTGTACTTTGCTTGTCTTATTTTACCCTGCCTTACGGGAAAGGCTAATTGGCTGTAGTGTGTTTACCATCAGCCTTGCAAACCATGTGACTCAGTGTATTCTACATGACTTGGTCATAAGGGAAGATACAGAGCATCACTGAATATATTGCCAGCCCAGGAAGTCCATGAGAAATCATGGAGTTATGTAGCATCTGCATCACAGTTGCAGTGGGACTCCCACGAGGTGCTGAGCAGATGCAACTTGACATCAGTATGATTCAGATGAAACATTTCTGCTCAATAAACCAAAGCATTTTGATTTGGTGGGACCACCCTGGAACAAATAACTTTGTTTTTATTTTCTCAGTTTTGGCAGAATCATTTTTTCCTGCACAGTTAGCATAAAACATTTAACAAAAATTTCACTGAAAATTCTAATATTGGCATTGCAAAAGTGTGTGTGCATATACAAATACATATACATGTAGATATATATATATACACACACGTATAAATTGAACAAAGTTCGCATATGTTCCTCCTCGTTTTCATTTACCTGGGATGATTAGCTGCATTTTAGAAATGAGGGAGAGACGTGACCCCAGAAATGAAACTTGCTGTATTAGACAAAACGGTTACTGTAGTTATAAGCATTGACTTTTTTTTTTTTTTTCTTTTTTCAAATTGTGACTGTGTCACCTTGAAAAGTGAGTTGATTATGTGGTGCAAAATATGCATTAGAAAGTGCTTGGACTGAAGGACTGGCTGGCTCAAGGGATCAGTAATCTAACGTGGGACCTTTCACCCCTTAGTCACCAGCCTGACTCCAGCATAGGTGAGTAATAAAAACACAAATCTCTCTGCATCTGGCAGCCATTTGGATGCATAAATAAATTGAGCTGATAATATCAATATAATTTGGTGGGAAAAAAATCCCACATCTGTGCAATAATTAGCACGCTTTTTGGGTATCTCAGGAAACAGAGCAAAACCTGAAAGTGCATGGGGATTGAAAATGAGTGGGTTGTGTTTCTGTAATATTTCCCATCCTGAATTATCCCAAAGCATTTTATAATTTATTAAGTCATACTCCAGTGTATATCTCCCTGCAAATGCCAGAAACCAGGGTCTGCTTAAATCTGATCAACTACTCGATAAGGACACCATGAAGACTGAATTTGTTTGTATTCAAAATTTCCTAAAGAGGGAGTTCTGGGGCTCTGCTAGAAAAACAGGTATGCAGGAGGCGCTGAACCAGCTCCAGGACTCTCTTCCCACAGTTACTTGGCAACATGGCCCTGGCTCTCCCTCCTCGCCACAGTCCCCAGGACCTGCTTTTGGTTGGGGTTAATTAGATGTTGCTTAGTGCATTCCCTGGCTAACGCTAAAGTCTTCTGGGAGATTTCTTGTGGCCTAAGGCTGAACTCACAATAACTATGCTAATGAATTAATGGGAACAAGCAGGAAAAGCGTGAGTTACAGAAAACTATCTGTCTTTTTAACCCCTGTGTGAGCCAGTGTTAATGTAGGGCTGGCAAACTCCGAAGCCTTGCTGGACATGAGCTGGCTTCCCGTGGAGCCGCTTGGATGTATCCGCATTGCACTCCCCGGCATGCTGGTTCCAGCAACATGATGCGGAGGCACCCGAGCGCTGGCTCTGGAAGCCATACAGAAGTATTTATGCAGAGCTTAAGCTAATAAGCTCTGCCAGACCTGTGCTAGCCTGCACAGAGCCAGCATGGATGTCTCTGCAATTGTGGCACCATTCATCAGCAAACTGGATAATCTGCCAGGGGGATAATGGAGAGCTGACTGTATATTGAATATTTGTTTGCAATGAAAATTACGTGTTAGGGTTTTGACTCTAAAGCATCAGTGGATTAAAGTCAGATAGCTGACAAGATTTCTGCTCTTATCTGTCTGCTGGCCTCCTTCTCAGACGTTGCTGACCCTGTGACAGGGATGGCTTAAAAGCTCATGAAGCAGCTTCTGAGTAGTTTATAACATGTTGTGGTGGGTTTTTTTTCTGGAATGATGGAAGTGATAAATAGTATTCATGGTAGAAGTTTCAATAAACCAGGAGACTGATTCAAACACCTTGGACCCTTTCCATTCTGTTTTCTGCAGTTATGTCAGGTTTTTTGATTGAGTTGCTAGAGATGGAAACCTTGTCTTGCTTCTGGCTGCATTCACTCTTTAAATGCCTAAACGTGGTCGCAGAAAGGATGATGCATCCTACATCCACCCTAAACTTTGGCTGTCTCGGAGCTCTCTGGATGAATGCATCGCAGGCTTGACATTTGTGATCCAGTGCACTAAGAGGAGGAACCATCAAAATATGATACATGGGCAGAGCTTTGGGAGTCATAATCCAGACACAACAAAGATATAATAGTTGCAAGGATAAGAGAGGAAACTAGAAAGATCATCTTCAAGTGTTTTGTCTTGGATGTTTTAAAGTAATAGACATGACTGAGAGCAAGTGCAGGTGTTCATATACATGTGTTTGTGTAAGCAGCTCTAAAAGGGCCGGAAAAAGTAACATTTAAATTAGAAATAGGCTGGAATTACAGTATATCCTGAAATTCCCTATTGGTATGATATAGCAATCAGGGGAGATATTTAAAGGTAGAACAAATTAGCGGGCAGCATGTACAAGATTGAATAAACTATAATTTTATTCTATTTACATTTATACATATCTATGGAGTTAGTCTCTCACAGCAAAAAGAGCAGAACCAAAACAAGTACACCAAAAGTTTGTCACATCAGTTCTCGGGCCCTTCGTGCTTTTAAGAAGCAGGTGGCATAATCTTTGCACGGCCTTTGCTGGCTGATACCTCTTTGTCTGTGACTGCCAGTCATGCACAAAAAGATTCGATACAAATTTTTGTGGCAGAAGATTTTGTGCTACGGTCTGTCTCCACACCACCTTAGCACAAGGTTTTCAGCAGGTTTTGCACCTGTTTTTCAGTGGAGATGCATATTAAGCTGTTATGTCTTATTCCTTTATGTATTGAAGGCAATGCAGATTTTTCCCCTAGCTTTAAGGTCGCAAGTACGGATGCATACAGTAGGGTCTCAGATGATACTGAGGTCTGTTTGTCCTGCCCAGGCTTCCTGAACTAAGCAGGAATCCTTGCACCTCTCTGGTATGTGGATGCTCCTTGCTGTTAAAGTCATGGTGTCTTTCTTTCTACCTCTGCATGCATTACACCACACAATTAACTTTCTACCTTCATCTGTGAAAGATCTAATTCTAAGTATGTATTTTCCATTTCCCTTTTTAATAACACAATCTGTGAAAGAAGACATTAGAATGGAAATTGGCTTTAGAAGATTTTTGGTATATATGTCATGTATATCATGTGACTGAAGATTTTGACCATTTGCTGCTTTTACACTTATAAGAAACTTCAACATTAAGGACTCAATTCTTGCATACACCAATGCCCTTTTGGAGTACCCTGATGCCCACCCATTTCACAGTCCCTTCACAATGAGGAAAGGTTAAGTAGTCTCATAATAAATGAAAATACAGCTCATATATTGGTATCTTTTCAAGTCATTGAAGAAGAGACACAGAATTGGGTTAATAGCCATGTTTTCTTCAAGGTAGCAACAAAGGACATATAAAAACCTGTTGATAACTAAGAGGCAGCAGAGTCCATGTTATTTGCCTTTGACTGATGTCCCAAACACAGTAGGTATTCGATGGGCTATCACAGACAAGGTTTTCTTACTACTTGCTTTAGTTCCAGACTTTGTTAAAGTATGGATACTCTAGCAACACTGAAGTACTCTTCAGGCGCAAGCCCCCATTGTGCCATGCTGTGTACAAACTTGGAGCAGTTCCATGTGTTATTCCTGAAAGTACTTTGGGTTGTCCCCTGGGTCATGTTTTCTGGAATTAATAGTTGGGATGCTGGACCTCAAACATTCCCCTTTGGCAGATACCAGTTTTCACAGTTATGAGCCTGTTAAGGCCCTTACAACCAAAACATTAAGGAAGATGCTCTCAATATGCAAAACTATATTAATAATTATATTTATAGTACACCCTATGTAAATGTTTTCAGGATGCAGAAGAATCATCTCTAAAAAAAACTTCATTAATTATGAACATCACATTCTCAACAAAATTACACAAAGGTGTATAAAGTGCTGGAATTGATGGAGCTGGATTTCATGTATTTTCCTCCATTATGGCAGCCACAGCAAAAGTCTGGTACCTAAAGCTGCTCTTTATAGCAGTCTGGGCTCATCCACAGTGCAGAAGTATCCTCCTGGAAGGTGCCCTAAGCTTCTACACAGAAACAAGCTTTGTCTTGGTCTTAGGCCAACCCCAAGGACAGTCTTGCTGGCATTAAACACAGATAGAAAGCTTCTTTGGAGTCCAGAACTCCCTGCATGGTAATATAGATAAAGTCAATATGTTTTACAGGATCTGAGCATTTATTAAGTGCTGCTGTGGCCCAAATATGGTTCTAATGCAACAGTTAAACAAAACAAATCAATCGAAAAAGTACCATTGGCTTCAGTGAAGAATGTTTCAGTCTCCTGAGGTTTTATTGTAAATGCAGATGTGTTCAAGCCTATTGCTATGAAGTGAAACAATCCGTGCATTACTTGGCTGAAGCAATCTATGGTTACTCTGACATCGTTGCTCTGCAGAATCTTGTCTTCAAAGCCAAGTACGAGGACAGTTGTGCGAGTCTTCTGCATCTCTGAGCCACTGAACTCATCACTTAATAAATGGAAGAGTTTAATATGTCTACATAGGGATTTTTCTTTTATTTTCCTGCAGAAATTACAAAATGGAAAGTCCATCATTTTGGCATGATATAATAATCAACTCCATGCTACCCAATGCACTTTTAGATTTTTCAAAAGGCATGGGGTTTGCTCAAGGGGAGAACCATGAGTTTTGCACTGGAAAAAGGTCTATAAAGTGAGGACATCCCATGTGACAGCTACGGAGCAAACAGAAACCCTCCAGTTGCAATGTCTTTGATGTCTGAAAAACAAACACTGAGATTCACATGCAAAGTTGTTAATTTAAAAAGTGAAACTGCCTTGAAATACTTTTTTTTTTTTGTAAATTTTGTAATTTAATATTCTGGGATAAGAAAGGCACATTGCAGGAATATTTGAGCCTATCAGGTTTGTCTTCTTAGAAAGTCTACACTGGCTAATCGCTGTCTGATTTTAAGCAAGTGCTTTGACTCATATTTTCATCAATCCTTTAGTGGGGTTTTTTTTTGAGGTCCAAATGTTCAAAGATGCCAAGTACCAAACTGTCCCCCAGAATGTCATTCTGGGTGTTCTAGGGCTGGATGAACCCAAAATCTAGAGCCATGAGGCTGAAGGTGAGATGTTTAAAACCAGTCAGAAAAACATTGCCCAGTCCTATCTACATTTTAATTTAACTGCACTATGGAACAGGAATATTGGGGGAAAATTCAACTGTCAGGTGGAAATTTTACATTGAAGTCACAACCATGTGGTTATTCACAAAAGCAAAATTCATACTCAGATAAGAAAATATTAAGAACCCACTGTGAGATATGAGTGAACAATATGGAGAAACATTCCTTCCTTTTTTCTTTTAAGAGTTATTTCTTAATATTTTAAAACTATCCTAGGCTACGGTTCATGAAGAATACTTGAAATAAGAAAGGAATAATGTTAAACTGTAGTTCTGTTGCAATGCAATTTAAACTAAAATCTGTGTTTATAATAGTTTGTCCATGCATTTATTCAAATATATGAAAATGTATGCAAATTTACGTCCCATTGTTTTGTGGTTAGGTATACTACAAGGGATGTTTCAGGCTATGCAGCTTCCTTAGTTAACAGCTCTCACTGACTTCTGTTGTGATAGGATTCAAACAACACAGTTTGCAACTGATCTTGAAATCTGAAACTAAAGAGAGCAAACAAAGGTGAAGTGATATTATCCAGGAACTTAAAAGAAAATGGAAGAACTATCCATTCTTACAGGTACTTTATATAACAAAAAAATCCCTTTACTCATTTTTTAGTTTTTTGTGACCACGCAGTTAGGCATGTAATTACCTGTTTACCAGGTAACAGCCTAGACATTCAGCACTCAATAAATTGGTGATTGCATTCAGATGAAATTCAAGAGAATTATTACCACCCTGAATAATACTTACATTTATTGCAAATCTTAAATGACCCTTTTTAAAAATTTTCAGTCTCTAGAGTACATCCTTTCTCCTAAAGGACACAATAAATCACTTAAGCACCCCTCCAGTTCTACTGAAGAGGCATCTGATTAACAGCCTTTTTCTAATAGCGGTAAGAACCTGGGAGGGTCAGAAATGAAATCTAAATGTCTCTTTTCACAGCTATTTGGGAAAGAAATCTGTGTAGTAGTTTGATCTGTATCTGCACTTGGATTGAGCAATTGTGTTCAGGCAGAGAATTGCCTGGCATTATCTTATGACTCACTTGACAGAGCTTACCCCTACTTCTCATTACCTGAGAAGAGATCATTACAAAACATACAAGTAGTATAATTTTATAGCAATCTATTTTGAACTAGCAAATTAAATGGGAAGAAGAGAGGAAATGGAATGCAGCAAGCATAATGCTTATAAAATGTTTTTAAAGAAATAGGAGCCTAGCAGAAGTGTGGGAGAGGGTCCAGGTTAGGGAGCAGGAGCCCTTTCACTGTCTTATGACATGGCGGCACTAACTGCACAAACCTGATTCATGCTGGAGAACCCTCTCGCTGAAAAAGGGTAAATATATGTGGGTGTCATAGGTGAAAAATATCTTAAATTGTGAAGGGTAATAGGTGGCAGATAATTGTGTGTGTGTGTGTTGGCGAATGTCCAAAATTGCACTTTTGAAGTTTCAAGCTGAAGCCCGCTGCTTGCTAGCTGCAACCAGCACAGGCTGGTTGTAAATTTTCATAACACTTGGACTAAATAGCAGTGAAATGTCCTGAGTCCTCTGATTACTAAAAAGACACATGACAGGGCCAACAATTAGGACGCTGATCATGCTTCTGCATGTAAACCCAATTGGGAAAACCCTGTGTTTGGGGGACTCATAAAGAAAAAGAGGCCAAAAGAGAAGGGTTCCCAAAAAGAAAAAGTGGTCTTGGAGAGAAAAGAGCCGGAAAAGAAGGTGGTGAGCATCCTGACTGTGGGAAGGATGCTGGCAATTAAAGAGATGCACAGACATGAACACCAGGGGATGCCCAGGGACCTTGACCAGTGATGGTCCAGAAGGGTAACTGGGAGCAGCAGTGCAGCAGGAACCAACAGGACTTTCTGCCCAACTTCCCCAGACCAGCAGCAACCTCCCTGCCACAGTGGAAGTCGAGGGCTAGAGAGCATAGCGCTGGGGTGGGGGGAGCAAGGGAGTCTGAAATGATCAAGTAGGTTAAAAGCTCTAATCTTGCTGGTTGTTAAGTAAAGCCCTGTATCCAGCTTCACTACTAGTTACTGTTTATTCTGTCTCTCCCATGACAGTGGGAGGAGGACAAGGTGACCAGCAGAAAGGCATGGAAGTCAGGCTTGGGGAGTTTGGAGGACTGCATTGTTATTAAAGTGTGTGAGGAAGTACAAACCCAAATAGTGTCAGTCTCTTCTAAATTCACATCTGAAGTAAATCCCTACTAACATTTGTTGGGAGAGGAATTAATTAGAGGGAGAAGAATTTTGCAGGCAAGGTCTTCACATTCAGTTGGTTTGGAGAGCTAACGATAATGAAGTGCAAGGTTGTCCGTGAAAGCAGGATTCACTCTCCTGGCTTTCCTGTAAGACCATCTCACCTCTTGGCCCCTTTGCTTGCTACTAATAAGTGTCAACATAACAGCAAGTCCCAAATGTGAAATACAGCCAATTTTATGGAGTGCTCCTGAAACGTGTTTAATCATAGAATCATAGAATAGTTTGCCACCACCTCCGGGGCAACCTGTGCCAGTGTTTCACCACCCTCAGCGTAAAAAATTTCTTCCTTATATCTTGTCTCAATCTA
>NW_008795017.1:7952077-7957304 GCF_000699145.1 Aptenodytes forsteri
GAAGACCTTATTGCAGCCTATCAGTACTTAAAGGGGACTTACAAAGAAGATGGCGGCAAACTTTTGAGCAGGGCCTGTTGTGACAGGACAAGGGGGAATGGCTTTAAACTAAAGGGGGGTAGATTGAGACTAGATATAAGGAAGAAATTTTTTACGCTGAGGGTGGTGAAACACTGGCACAGGTTGCCCCGAGAGGTGGTGGATGCCCCATCCCTGGAAGCCTTCAAGGTCAGGCTGGATGGGGCTCTGAGCAACCTGATCTAGTTGAAGACGTCCCTGCCCACGGCAGGGGGGTTGGACTAGGTGACCTTTAGAGGTCCCTTCAACCCAAACTATTCTATGATTCTATGATTCTATTAAACTTTCTATCATTAAAAAGCTAATGATCCTAGCTGTTTTCCTAAGAAAAAAATGCTTTCCTGAAATTGTTTTGGGGAGCTTGCTATAAGAAGAAACCTAAGCAGATCCATCACAAATTTCTGGTCTGCACTTGATGCAGAAATCACGCAATGCACTTGATGCCTAGATGACTCCTCCAAGCACAAGGTACCAATCTCAGAATTTAAAGTGATTGCAACTTTTCCTTGTGATCCTGCTGGGATATAGGACAGGAACTAAGACGAATCAGGTCCCCATCTACCTCTTAGCATGGCATTTGCAGGAGCCAGGTGCCAAACTGCTCAAACTGAGGAAGTTTAGTGTTTGTGTATAACAAAAATGTAGGCTTCTTGAGAACTTTCAGGTCAAACATGGAAGCATTTAACAGGTTTAGTGTTCCCTGGGGTAGGCCAGGGAACTGATATGCGGTGTCCACCCATGTCCTCTTTAAAATGTGTAATCTTTCTCATCTGTACACTGTAAACTGTTTTAAAGCACACAAGGAGAGCACTGAATCCATGGAAGTAAACCCATAAAGCCATGTTTTGGAAACATTTTGTTTTCATTTTCCAAAAAAAATGTTCCTAATCTGAAAAAGATGGACTTGCAGAAAACTAACAATTGCTTCTACCAGTAAGCTTGGTATAAGCTTGGACAAGCACTTAAACTCTCTGATCTTCAGGTTTCCCCTCTAAAAAAGGTGCATTAGAACTGTTAGGTGTGAGTAACAGTGTCTTAAACTTGAGGCACTTTTAATTGATCTGAGTTCTTAAGACTGGCAGTGCTAAACATAACTGAGCATATATGTCAGTTAGATGGCTCTTGTTTGTTTTAGCTGGTGATACCAATAGCATTCTTTTCAGATCTTTTCATCATGCTTTGTCTCTTCTTTTTTATTAAAGCCAATTAGAAAATTTCTAACTGCAATGTATTATCTCTGATATAATTACTAGTAAGTCATGAATACCAGTCATATGAGTGCTAAAGAAAAGCTGTTCTGTTTCTTAAATTAGCTATCTTAATATTTTCTGCAGTAAATTTTCTTTTTTATTTTCTAAATCAAGTTTATAAAAATGCAATAGAACAGTAAGGGGACAGGGGTGGTATAAAAAAATCTTAGTGAACGGAGTAATTGTGGCACTTACAATAGATGAGATGTTTGCTATTAATTTTACAGTTACCACTCAAGACTGTATTTTGGGAAATAAAATATCTTACTAGCTTAAATTAACACTGTTTGTAGACATTTCATGTTGGAAAATACTGGGTCAAAATTCACTCTTCTGTTTTCCTTAGATGACTAAATGATACATGTTACTGCCACCTTGCTACACTGGTTTCAGCCCTGTGATTTTACCTGCGATATTTTCCTAAACTCTTGTTTATATTTTTTATAAATTTTGAGGTTAAGGTAAGGGAGCCAAACGATAACCAAGATTAAAGTTTTATCTCTAAAGATGTACCAAAATATCACAAATGGTCATGCTTTCAGGATGAGAATACCTGCCAAGCTTTATGTTGTTGTAAGCCTGTAGTAAAGAAAAGAAAGGGTATGATGCAGCCATTGAGACTGGAAGTTATTTTCTGGAGTAGCGACTCTTCTGTTAAATTTTAACCAGACCAAAAGGCTCCATGCACATGGACATGGTTATACCACAAGGGCTGCAGTGGGGAGGCTCATGTGGTGTTGCCTAAGAACTAGAGAGTGAAGGAGATGAGGAGTCTCCTCCACATGACAGGTTATTAGGCTGAAGATACGTGTTTGTTAGAGTTCCTGAAATTCCTTGCCCGAAAACAGAACCGTCGCAGGCACTTGAATATTTCCCACAGTTTGTAGACCCAGCCTTTGTCCTCCAGGCTCCCGCGGCCCCCAGGCTGGCTGCATAGAAGCAGCAGCAGCTATTTATCTTCTCTATTCTGGAACTGAATGATATCAGAGGACTCTCACTTTTGTGAAAAATCAAGTGACTAGAACAGTCCAATTATTAAGGTTATCTGAGACAATGGACCAGACAAATATGGTAGATTTTCTAGGTTTTTATACTTTTCCTAAAAAGACAATTTCCGAAGGAAACCCATCATACTGTGGTATTACCAGGTATGATTTTAAATCTTGTTCCTTTCTACCAAAAGTTAGTGGCACTGAAAGCCAAGCTTCGCTACCTAAGCATTACATATGAGGACTGCAGCCCTATTAAGATAAAAGTTCCAAGGAGTGAAGCTGGTTGAGGCTATTGCCGAAAGAAATCCCATCAGGCCTTCTGCTAAAGGTATATCTTCTACTTAAGAAAAACCACTATATGTGCTTTCTGCTTTGTAGCAATGCTCTTCATTTTAATCTAGCTGTACTTGTTCCCGTGCTTTTATTCCAAGCAAACAAAAATGAATTCCTAGCAATCTGGGAATATATTTCCTAATGCCCTGTAGCAAATACACTTTTTTGAGCAATGCAGGCTACTGCAGAGGGAAAACAAACCCTTTATGCAGTAAGGAAAGACAAGTCAAAAATGGAAAAGTGCAAGAGGCGTTTTCTGACCAAGAATAATGACAGTGAATAGGAGTATTTTCTATTCACAGAGCAGGTAAGCCTAACTCCCCTCTTCTTCAGGTTTGATCTAAAGCAGGAGCTGCTGCATGTGGTCTCCATGGAACGGAAGTGTGAGAAGGTCACTCACTGACCTGGCCTTAAGAAGAAGAAACAAGCTTTTGAAACATGTTTACTGACCCACTCTCTGTGTGGGACATATATATTTTTTAATGGCTCCATGTGGAAATGTGCATTAGCAGAAAATATAGTACAGTTGTAGAAGCAGCAAATAAATCTTCATCAAAATATTATAGGTTGTAGCACTAGCATAAATCCTGCAAGCCCAATCATTAATGTAAAAGCTTACGTTAACAATAATGGAGTTTTATTTGTCTAAGAAGGTGGTGTACACAACTGGCATGAGGTGATTTTTGTTGTTCTACTTCATGGTCTAATGCACTGAATATAAAACACAAAATGCCATGGGGCTGAGAGACAGGAATGGGGAATGCGCTGCCTTTATTAGCCATTTGTGTTACTTGCTTACTGCCAAGTTAACGCTCCTCCCCAGGCCACATCGCTGCAACTAGCCGTGTCAAGTGTGACTACAGGCAGATCCCTATATCCAGTAAAGGATTTATAATGCTTCAAGACAGGCACTGCAAGACCTTTTGAACACCACTGCAGTGTTCGGATTAGGCTGCCTATAGGTAGGCATATGGCCTCGTCGTGTACATCAAATCAGTTACACCATGCTATTTTTGCAGGAGCTTTGCCTTTGAGGAGCAATTCAGAGTGCCCTCAGTAAGCTTTATTTTTAGATAAGTGAAGAACACAATCCCTGTTTCTCATATTACAGTTCAGTGGCTGGAACATCTACCCAGGAAGTAGAAAACTCCTTTGGAGCCCAATGCCATCAAGCTGAAATGGCTGAAACCCATTTCCCTGCCCTAACCACAGCAGTCTGCAGCACAGGCAGAGGAGATGAGGGCTTTCCTCCGTGCCGCTCACTGTGGCTATGTCACTGCAGAAAAGCAAGAAATCACAGGAGCTCAAAAACTTGAAGCAGAAAATGGAAAGGGGCTTTGAGGCTTGGCAGTAAGACCATCAGCAAGAGTAGGAAGTCTTAGAGTAGAAAAGAAAAGAAAAGAAAAGAAAAGAAAAGAAAAGAAAAGAAAAGAAAAGAAAAGAAAAGAAAAGAAAAGAAAAGAGAAAAGAAAAAAAGAAAAGAAAAGAAAAGAAAAGAAAAGAAAAGAAAAGAAAAGAAAAGAAAAGAAAAGAAAAGAAAAGAAAAGAAAAGAAAAGAAAAGAAAAGAAAAGAAAAGAAAAGAAAAGAAAAGAAAAGAAAAGAAAAGAAAAGAAAAGAAAAGAAAAGAAAAGAAAAGAAAAGAAAAGAAAAGAAAAGAAAAGAAAAGAAAAGAAAAGAAAAGAAAAGAAAAGAAAAGAAAAGAAAAGAAAAGAAAAGAAAAGAAAAGAAAAGAAAAGAAAAGAAAAGAAAAGAAAAGAAAAGAAAAGAAAAGAAAAGAAAAGAAAAGAAAAGAAAAGAAAAGAAAAGAAAAGAAAAGAAAAGAAAAGAAAAGAAAAGAAAAGAAAAGAAAAGAAAAGAAAAGAAAAGAAAAGAAAAGAAAAGAAAAGAAAAGAAAAGAAAAGAAAAGAAAAGAAAAGAAAAGAAAAGAAAAGAAAAGAAAAGAAAAGAAAAGAAAAGAAAAGAAAAGAAAAGAAAAGAAAAGAAAAGAAAAGAAAAGAAAAGAAAAGAAAAGAAAAGAAAAGAAAAGAAAAGAAAAGAAAAGAAAAGAAAAGAAAAGAAAAGAAAAGAAAAGAAAAGAAAAGAAAAGAAAAGAAAAGAAAAGAAAAGAAAAGAAAAGAAAAGAAAAGAAAAGAAAAGAAAAGAAAAGAAAAGAAAAGAAAAGAAAAGAAAAGAAAAGAAAAGAAAAGAAAAGAAAAGAAAAGAAAAGAAAAGAAAAGAAAAGAAAAGAAAAGAAAAGAAAAGAAAAGAAAAGAAAAGAAAAGAAAAGAAAAGAAAAGAAAAGAAAAGAAAAGAAAAGAAAAGAAAAGAAAAGAAAAGAAAAGAAAAGAAAAGAAAAGAAAAGAAAAGAAAAGAAAAGAAAAGAAAAGAAAAGAAAAGAAAAGAAAAGAAAAGAAAAGAAAAAAAAAGAAAAAATTTATATTTGTGCCCAGCATTACTCTGTCCTGGGTGCAGGATCCGACATTTGGACTTAGACTCATAGAATCACAGAATCATAGAGTCGTTTCGGTTGGAAAAGACCTTTAAGATCATCAAGTCCAACCGTTAACCTAACACTGCCAAGTCCCACTAAACCA
>NW_008795017.1:7960874-7962916 GCF_000699145.1 Aptenodytes forsteri
AAGGACCTCGCTAGCACACCATCCCTCAAATGTTGGCGTGCTGACCCTAGGCTTATTTCTAGTGAGCCTGGTTTTCTCCCTTTCCCCCTTAGTTTAAAGCTCTTTCAATGAGCCCTGCTAACTCCTGCGTGAAAATCCTTTTCCCCCTTTGAGACAGGTGTACCCCATCTGTCGCCAGCAGGCCTGGTGTCGTGTACACCGACCTATGATCAAAAACCCCAAAATTTTGCCACTAACACCAGGCTCAGAGCCAGGTATTGATCTGCTGGCTCATCCTGTTTCTTTCCTCATCATTCCCTGCAACTGTAAAGATAGAGCAGAACACTACTTGTGCTCCTGATCCCTTAACCAGTCGTCCCAAGGCCCTGAAGTCTCTCTTGATTGTCCTTGGACTTCTTGTTGCAACTTCATCGCTGCCTACCTGAAAAATCAGTAATGGATAATACTCTGAGGGCTGTACCAGGGTAGGAAGTTTTCTCTTCACATCTTTAACCCAGGCCCCAGGGAGGTAACAGACTTCCCTAAGGCGTGGGTCCGGTTTGCATATTGTTAAATTTCATCCCAGTAATCATTGCCCAATGCTCCAGTCTATCTAGATCCCTCTGCAAGGCCTCTCATCCCTCAAGAGAGTCTACAGCACTTCCCAGTTTGGTATCATCAGCAAACTTGCTAATGGTGCCTTCAACTCCTGCATCCAGATCATTGATAAATATATTGAACAGAACTGCTCCTAGAATTGAACCCTGAGGAACACTACTGGTGACCAATCGCTAGCCAGATGTAGTCCCATTCACTACAACCCTTTGAGCTCCGCCCTTCAGACAGTTCTTCACCCAGTGCACCGTGAACCCACTCATGCCACAGTTGGACAACTTGTCCAGAAGGATGCTGTAAGGGACACTGCCAAAAGCCTGACTAAAATCCAGAAAAACTACCTCCACCACCTTCCCTTCATCCACTAGGCGGGTGACCTTATCATAGAAGGAGATCAAATTAGTTCAACAGGACTTTCCCTTTGTGAACCCATGTTGACCGTGCCTGACGACTGCATTGTTCTTTAAAATGCCTTTCAATAGCACCCAGTCTGATCTTATCCATAATTTTTCCAGGAACTGAGGTTAGACTAACAGGTCTGTAGTTTCCTGGGTCTTCCCTCACACCCTTCTTGTAAATTGGAATAGCATTGGCTAGCTTCCAGCCAGCAGGGACTTCCCCAGACTCCCAAAACCTTTGGTAGATGATCAAGAGGGGTCCTGCCATAACATCCGCTAGCTCCTTCAGTACTCTGGGATTAATCCCATCAGGCCCCATGGACTTGTGAACATTCAGCTGATACAGCTGGTTCCTTACAATTTCAGTGTCCACAAGTGGAAAGCCACTGTTCCCACACTCGTGGTCCTCCAACTCAGGGGACCAGGCAGCCCAAGGTCTATCAGTATTATTAAATACTGTGGCAAAAAAAGCATTGAATGCGCCTACGTTCTCTTCATCCCTATTAGTCAGATGGCCGTCTTCAACAAGTATCAGTCCAATGTTTTCTTTAGACCTCCTCTTGCTATTAAGATACTTAAAAAAGCCCTTCTTGTTATCTGACGCAACACTGGCCAGTTTCAACACTAATTGAGGTTTGGCAATTCATGTCTTCCTTCTGCATATACGAACCATAGCTCTGTAATCTTCCTGCGAAGCCTGACCTCGCTTCCAGAGATCATACAATTTCTTTTTCCTCTTGAGCTCCACAAGAGTTCCCTGTTCAGCCAAGCTGGTCTTCTGCTCCACTTGCTTGACTTATGACACAGTGGAATTACATGCTCTTGTGCTTCTAAGAGGAACTTAAAGACTGACCAGCACTTGTGGACTCCTAAGCCCTCAAAAGCAGATTCCCAGGGTACTCTGCTAAATAACTCCCTGAATAGCTTAAAGCTTGTTCTCCTGAAGTCCAGGGTAGCAACTCTGCTGTCTTTTTTTCTCAATACACTGTCATGGTTTAACCTCAGCCAGCAACTAAGCACCACACAGCCGCTTGCTCACTCCCCTCACCG